>NC_053157.1:235873468-236006939 GCF_016835505.1 Polypterus senegalus | reverse complement strand
TTTATTTCGCCCGGCAGGTGCAATCCGGGTTCAACCAGCGGTCAGGCCTCCGTCAAACGGACCCTTGACAGTTTATGGAACCAATCAGGGGCCGGGGGAGGGTTCGAGGAGGAGTCGGGGAGGGACTGGGGGCCCTTACACCAATCCGACGCCGGGGGGCGGCGCCAACGGGCGGAGAGAGGTCACGTGGAGGGGCGGGGGAATTCCGACGTGACGTCATCAGGAGGCGACGGGGCGGGACTTCCGGTGTGATGTCAGAGGGGCGGGGCTTGAAGTCATTAATCATTATGATTGACAGCTCTAATTGCGATTTTGACAGAAGCCGCCTGCCTATAACTACTAACTGATTAACAACCCCCTCTGCTACTTAACTGACCAGATTAATATCCCATAAGTTTCATTGACTTGATGCTATACTCTGATTAAAAAGTGTTCCTTTCATTCTTTTGAGCAGTATATATATATATATATATATATAAAGATATATATATATATATCTTTGTGACTCGAGTCGCCATAAGTATCTATCTATCTATCTATATATATATATAGATAGATATAGATATATATATATATATATATATAGATAGATATAGATATATATAGATAGATATAGATATAGATAGATACTTATGGCGACTCGAGTCACAAAGAAAGAATGAGGCCCAAAAATAGTTAAGATGCCAACCTGGCCAGATTATTTCAAAAGCAACAGGCGGGCTTGCGGTGGCGCCCAAACATAAAGAATGCTGGCAGTCACCTTCGGTCGTTCCGAGTGTCACCACTGGTCTTCAAGAAATGTATGTTTAGTTTGGTACTGGGCAGTTAAGTTTTTTTTTATGCTGATTTCATATATGAAATTGGAAATAAAGCAGCACGTCAGGTTTTTGAGATACACATCTTTGACGTTTTGACCCTTTTGAATATCAATATATCAACACGATATCTGGAGTTTGTCCCACCCAAGTTGTTTTGATGTGTTTATTCTGAAAACAAACCAGAAGACGATAACCAGAGACACGTTAAAGCATATTTATGTCAATTTACCTCAATATAAAAGTGATGTCGGCGTGTCCACAAATGTCGGAGGCACTCGCTTTTGCTCTTGTACTGCACACCAGACTCTAGTAGTCGCCCGTCATTTCCCCAATATCAGTTTTCCATCACTTTTATATCTTGATGAAATCCTTCCCTATACTCATCGCTGACATCGCCCAGATTTGGTGGAAAAAAGTCGAAATGAGAATGAAAAAAAATGACATCTTCAGTGACCTTCTGGCTCCCGTAAGCTGATGCACTCTCAGCAGGTTCTCCACGAGCTCAGCGTTATTCTCTGCTCTGTGACTGCCAAAAACATTCAGGACAATCAACACGAATGAGGGTGCCGATTCAGTGGGCTTCAGTTTCCTTTTAAACCCCTCGTCAAGCATCAGTTCACGGATTTCAGGAACAACAAAAGCACCTTCCTTAATTTAGGCTTCACTTTTCTTGAGACCAAACTTATTTCTCTAATGAATCGTCATTTCCGTCCATCGCCAAGTAATGGTGAATCTAATGAACAAAATATCCTGAAATGCAATGTTATGTTTAACAGTAAAACCTCGACCTACTGCACCGTCATGTCTGACTTGTGTCATTAGGCTTTAGAGTCATATAAGACCTGGTAATAAGAAATATATATATTTAATATAATATAATTTAATATAATATAAATAATATATTAATAAGAACATTAATTTAATTTTATTTATTTTATTTTTTTTTCATTTTTATTACTCTTTAATTTAATATTGTTTCTTTGTATCAGTATACTGCTGCTGGATTATGTGAATTTCCCCTTGGGATTAATAAAGTATCTATCTATCTATCTATCTATCTATCTAATTGATAACAAATATTTTTTCTGCTAATTAAAAACTAAAAATTTTTTAATAAAATGAATAATGACAAGGTAAACCACTCGCAGCTGCTAGTAACGTGTGGCAAATTATTTTATCTCAATGACATCCCTAGTGGAATTACCGGTATTCATCAAAATGGTCATCTGCCTTCACTGTCCAGTCGCCCCAGTTGTCCAAGACCTGGAACATCAGAACAAAAAAAAAACGGGACGTGCTGCTGGACGATAACGGCTTTCAAATTTGGAGTTGGCAAGTGAAACCTGCTAAAGTAAAAGTGAAAGACTCCCAGTAGCAAAACGCTTGTTGCATTGAATCTATATGAGTTTCACTTTCTGACTTGAATTACTGAAATAAACTCTTCGATGATATTTTAATTTATTGACATGCATGTATATTATCCATCGTCCAACCCACTATATCCTAGCTAGCCAATCCCAGCCAACACAGGGCGCAAGCCAGGAAATAAACCTGAGTAGTGTGCCAACCCACCGCAGGGTGCGCACACACACACACACACCAAGCACACACTAGGGACAATTTAGAATCGCCAAGGCACCTAACCTACATGTCTTTGGACTGTGAGAGGAAACCGGAACAAACCCACGCAGACACGGGGAGAACATGCAAACTCCACGCAGGGAGGACCCGGAAAGCGAATCAGGTCTCCTTGGTGCGAGGCAGTAGCGCTATCACTGCGCCACCGTGCCGCCCCAGTAAATTGGTCGATATGAAAATCGTTTTTTTTTAAGATGAATCTTATTTTTTAAGCTCAGTGGCGTAGCGTAGTGGGGGCGGCCCGCCCCGGGAGACACTTTCACAATAAATAATAATAATAATATCTTGTAAAAATTTGAACCATTTCATTTCAGATTTTTGTCGCTCCTACGATTCGGACCGATTGAAATGAGCACGGAATTTTTGATTACTTATTCTGTGACGAAGAATCCCCTTTGTTTAAATGAATGTATAATAATGACATCTGGCTCATTGTAGCGACTGGCAACACCGTCTGTACTCAGTACAGTAAAACATATATACATGACTTTTTTATTTGTAACCTGTACAATACACAATAATGATGATTGTTCTTGCCGAAAAATTCTTTAGAATTACTGTATATTTTAGTCTTTTAAATTGAAATACCTAAATAAGGGGGCGGCTGACACCCACGCTACGCCACTGTCTAAGTGTTAAGGTAATTTGACTTGTAGCGTAGTACTCCCTTACACCAAGCATTGCGGTACTCGAGGAAGCGCACGGGTCCTTCTGCATCGTCCTGTGAGCAGAGAGCCGACTGTCCGACTTGAGAAGAGAGCGGCGGGCGGAGCGTTGGCTTTGACGTCAAAGAAAGGGGAGGAGTCCTAAGCCGAGAAAAGGGAATGTGAGGCGAGGAGCGGCGCGGCGCAGCAGACGTGTGTGTGTGGGGTGTCCTGTGGAACTGGACTGGCAGCAGGAACGAAAAGAGGGGCTGCTCTGTAAGGTCAGACCTTTGCACTTTGTCCTGTAAGTAAAGTGGACGCTCCGTGTGTGAGTGTGCACGGTGCGCGAGAGCCAAACATTTCTCTTTCAGGTGTAAACATGCAAAGCCGCGTGTCTCCTTGACAAACACTTCACTATAATTGTGACTGCTAGCGATGACAAACATTTGATTTATGCCGTGTGTTATTCTGTGTGCATGTTTGTTTAGTTAAAAGAAGTATGGATTTGAACGGGATTTTATTTATGTTCGCATTTTTATGGTCTCTGAACAATTACGCTGCATAATGTCATTACATAACAACAGCGGTCTTCAGTTTGATTTTAAAAATGTAACAAAGTCTAACAGTTTAGTAATGGACATGCAGCTTATGCACTTCTGGATATGCAAGAGCTTAGTGTAAAATAATAATTAAATGCATACATACACTAACCGGCCACTTTATTAGGTACACCTTGCTAGTCCCGGGTTGGACCCCCCCACCCCACCCCCTGTTGCCATTATATATCCTGGCACAGATTCAACAAGGTGGGATTCTGCTCCATAGTGACATGATGGCACCACAAAGTTAGCTGCAGATTTGCCGGCTGCTCATCCATGATGAGAATCTCCCGTTCCACCACAACTTCTTTAATAGGTTTAATCACAGTAACCCACTCTCACCTTGGAGTACTGCATCCTCCAACCATCCTTCTGCTGATACCAGCATAGGTGAGACATCCCCACCCACAATTACAGCAGCCCAGGGGCCTCATGTATAACGCCGTGCGTAGAACTCGCACTATAACATGTCATAAGCACAAAAGCCGAAATGTGTTTACGCACAGAAAAATCCAGATGCAGGAATCTGTGCGTACTCCAACTTCCACGTTCTTCCGCTCCATAAATCCCGATTAGCGTGAAAACTAACGCTCATGCACGCGCAATATGTAACGCCCCAAATCCTCCCAGAATTACGCCTATTTGAATATGCAAATCAATATAAATCGCTCTTAAGCGCAGCCTTCTGTGAAAAGACAATGGGAAAAGCACGGGGAAAATATAAGAATTTCAGCGAATACCAAGTGGAGGCAAAGGAAAAACATACTATTTGTTCAAATAAACCGTGGTATAATCAACAAAATGAAGTTGATCGAGTGACATAGCGTGTTGGAGAAACTTGAAAGCTCACATTCACAAAGTCGCACAGTGCCGGAAATAAAAAAGAAGTCACATATCAAGTTGCCGTGAAAAGAAGAGTTGTAGCCCACCGTCTGAGTGTCATATGAAAGCATATAAGGGTACAGAGAAAAAAGCCACACGGTGGGGAAAAAGCACGAAATATCAACTTCAGTCTCGACATTTCCACTTTAATCTCGTAGTTTATTTTGTCATTAAAGTAGAACATTATAAACTTCATCTTAAAATCGTTTAATTAACCAGTTTCTCAAATCACATCGTAATTAAAGTAGCACGTTAAATGCTTTGTTTTGTATTTGATCTTCTACTCGTATGTGCTCTGTGTGTGTGAATCACTACTTGCTTCTTAAACTGGCTCTCTTCCTCCAACTGAACACAGAGTCCATTACATTTGTGATATTACAGCTCTCTGAATAACTAAAATACTGAGATGTATACGTGATGTCATTTTCATGATGATAGGAGTTGAAGCACGTTATTAAACATGTGTTTCACTTCGATGAAATAATTTATTGCAGCAGTACAATCAGGGGCGGCTCTAGGCTTGTGGTGGCACTGGGCAGAGGAAGAATCGGTGGCTCCTTCGCCTGCCCGTCAGTAAGGTAGCTTATCACGGTGGATGGCCACGTCCGTTGTAGACACTGCATAGCAGCCTCGTGCTCATGACAAGCATATATCTTTTGTCGAAATTTGTCGCTGCGTTTTTAGCTGTGTTGTTATTTTCTCTTTCTGTTTTATATTCAATATATATTGGCGTAGCCGCCACTGCAGTTCTTGCTTTTCTTTCCCCAAGTAACCGATCGCCACACAATCAGCTCTGTAATAGAAGTTAAGCCATCTGTAAGCTTAGCACCGATTCTTCAAAACGTTTAAAGAACATTGAAATATCTTCGTAGTACATGTTTAATTATTCTATCCTTCACGACACTCCCAGTGAAGAATAGAGATTATTTAAATGAAGTTAAAGTTTTATGTGTATAATTTAATAAACATATTTTGCTGCATTTCACCTTAAAAATGATATCGTCATCATATGTAAATACGCTTTATAAAGTGGCTCAGGTTGTGAGATATTATAACTGTAGTGCAAGTTTACAGTGAGGTGATTGTACTTATAAGTCCAGACAGTTCTACAAGGAGTAATTGATTGAGTGCATTTAAAGTTCTTGGGATGAAACTGTTTCTGAACCACGAGGTCCATACAGGAAAGGCTTTAAAATGTTTTGCAGTGGCTGAGACAGCGTGTCCTTAAAGCTTTATACCGATAATTCTCTTTCTGATCAGCTGCTGCTGTGATTCACACTCAGATACAGTGATATAAATACTCTGAGTGGTGCAGTGAGAGTAATATGGAAAAAGATGATCCGCTGTGGCAACTCCTAACGGGAGGAGCTGAAAGAAGAAGAAGAAGAAGAAGTGAGAGTAACAACGCTAAAGCAGTTCTGGTATTTGGAATACTATGGCTGTTCCCTGGACCATTATATTGTTACGAGTTAATTACAATCAGATGCATTACACTAATAAACAATATGTGGTTAGTTTCTGTGTATTTATGAAGCCGCTTCAGGAAAATAATGAGTAACCACACAGGAACAGTACCATTGCTTTGACGCTGGGTGCCGCCAGTTTGCAAAACCGAGCGGAGAACTGCGTCGACAAGGCATGAGGTACCGTGGAAAAGTGCGCGGCTTTACGCCAAGTGTAGGTTTTATACATCGCGATTTGAACGTGGAAAAGTTCTTACGCAACATTTCTGTGCGTACGCACCGTTTATACATGAGGCCCCAGGTGAGCAGAGAGCTGAAAAGACTTCGTGCCAGCAAAGCAGCGGGTCCAGATGGTGTATCGCCACGATTGCTGAAGGCCTGTGCGTTGGAACTGGGGAGTCCTCTACAGCGCATCTTCAACCTGAGCCTGGAACAGGGGAGAGTCCCGAGGCTTTGGAAAACATCTTGTATCACTCCTGTCCCAAAGGTATCACGTCCTAGTGAGCTGAATGACTTCCGGCCTGTTGCTCTGACGTCACATCTGATGAAGACCATGGAGCGGCTGCTGCTTCACCACCTGAGGCCACAGGTCCGTCACGCCCTCGACCCTCTGCAGTTCGCATACCAGGAGAAGGTGGGAGCGGAGGATGCCATCATCCATATGCTTCATCGATCCCTCTCCCACCTGGACAGAGGCAGTGGTGCTGTAAGAATTATGTTTTTGGACTTCTCTAGTGCCTTCAACACCATCCAACTTCTGCTCCTTAGAGACAAGCTGACAGAGATGGGAGTAGATTCACACCTTGTGGCATGGATTGTGGACTATCTTACAGACAGACCTCAATATGTGCGTCTTGGAACTGCAGGTCTGACATTGTGTTCAGCAATATAGGGGCACCGCAGGGGACTGTACTTTCTCCGGTCCTGTTCAATCTATATACATCAGACTTCCAATATGACTCGGAGTCCTGCCACGTGCAAAAGTTCACTGATGACACTGCTATTGTGGGCTGCATCAGGTGTGGGCAGGAGGAGGAGAACAGGAAGCTAATCAAAGACTTTGTTAAATGGTGCGACTCAAACCACTTACACCTTAACACCAGCAAGAACATGGAGCTGGTGGTGGATTTTAGGAGGCCCAGGCCCCTCATGGACCCTGTGATCATCAGAGGTGACTGTGCAGAGGGTACAGACCTGTAAATACCTGGGAGTGCAGCTGGATGACAAATTGGACTGGACTGCCAATACTGATGCTCTATGTAAAAAAGCTCAGGGCCGACCATACTTTCTGAGAAGGTTGGCATCCTTCAACATCTGCAGTAAGATGCTGCAGATGTTCTACCAGACGGTTGTGGCGAGAGCCCTCTTCTACGCTGGTGTGCTGGGGTGGCAGCATAAAGATGAAAGACGCCTCACGCCTGGACAAACTTGTTAAGAAGGCAGGCTTTATTGTAGGAGTTTAGTTGGACAGTTTAACATCTGTGGCAGAGCGACGGGCATTAAGCAAACTCCTGTCAATCATGAAGAATCAACTGAACAGTGTCATCTCCAGACAGAGGAGTAGCTTCAGTGACAGACTTTTGTCACCGTCCTGCTCCACTGACAGACTGAGGAGATCGTTCCTCCCCCACACTATGCGACTCTTCAATTCCACCCGGGGGAGTAAATGAGAACATTATTTTAATTTTTTTTCATTTTTATCACTCTTTAATTTAATATTGTTTCTTTGTATCAGTATACTGCTGCTGGATTATGTGAATTTCCCCTTGGGATTAATAAAGTATCTATCTATCTATCTATCTATCTATCTATCTATCTATCTATCTATCTATCTATCTATCTCAAAGGCGCTTTATTGGACTGAGATCCAGTGACTGTGGAGGCCATCTGTCGTGGCAAACGTAGCAACAGTCACTCTTGGACTATAAGCACTTTTTTTTTGATATTGATATTATTTATCAATTTCTGTTATTGTAGTCAATTCGTATGTGCATTATACCCAAGTGCATTATTTAGTTATTATGTTGTACTGAACTGCATTATACTGTAATTTAATTAAAACGGACGGCACTTCCTACCCATTCTAGTGTTGGGCTCCGTGGGGGAGGCACCCCGGTTACTTAATTTTTGGAGTTTAAATTATTAGACTGACCTACCCCAACCACAAATACTAACCTTAAAGTTACTGGGGGTGGAGCATAGTTGCCTATAGGTCTCTAATGTTAAAAATGAAAATCCGATTTATGTCTGTAAGAAAGGCGCTATATAGGCGCCTGACTCGACACAGGCTCAAACCGGAGGCACATATAAAAATAAACTTTCTTCTTCACCTGTGGGGCACGTGTTCTCCGTAATCTCTACAGGCACAACACAGTCCCAAGCACAAATAAAGCACCCAAAACCCTCTTCTCTTTTGCTGCATCACCACCACCACCACCACCATCACTCCACCTCCTCCTGACTCTGGCCATTGAGTGGTGGCTGCTGGCCCCTTTAAAACCTCTTAACGCGCACACATGCCGGTCCCGGGACATAACAGCGTTTTGACGATGTCACAGTAATGTGTGCATGCCCATCTGCCATGCATCTCGACATACTACCCATCAAATGAAACTTCAAAGTCTCGTCTTTCCGATGATCCACCATTTTGACACACAACAACCACAGCACTGACACTAAAGCCTTTTTTACAGAGAAGTACATACTTTTAAGAGTTGACTTTCCCTACCTTTGAAGACCCCCTGGAAATCAAACATCAATATTTCCGAGCAGTATTGATCCCATTGTGTCCGTAAGGCTCCAGCGAATATAATCCAGTAAAACGATTAGGTCCAAAACACACGATAGATCCTCAAAGGGACAAAAACTCCAGAAAATGTTTCATAACTTGAGACTACGTAATTTTTTTTCATTTCTATTGATCATATCAGACGTAATTTGTTTCTGTCGGTGATAACCATGCTACCGCATGAAACACGGAAGTGTTAGCTTCTGATCGACACCTAAGTTGGCCAATTACGATGGGTCTGGGGTTGACTGGCACCTCGTATAGCCAACGAGTGTCACAGACAGCTGAACGATGACGTAAAGCTCCAAACCCTGGTAGAATCTACCAGTTTGATTGGACACTGTGACTGACACTCAAAACTTACAGCCAATGAGCAGCCGAGCATTTCGATATGTAACTTGCCATACTAACTTGTAAACAAAACGATCGGAGCTGCGCGAAGGTGGCATTTGTGCCAGTCTGAAAACTTGGTGCATGGTTGTATATTGTGATTTCACCAAGTTTTTACACATTTTAAATATGAATAAAAGTAGAAGTTTAAACGTAAATAAACGCTTGATTAAATAATAGATGCATGTACGCGTTGCGAAAGTATTCAACCGGCCCAGGAGACATCTAATGGCAGAGAGCGACATGTGCCACGCCCTTGTGCTTTCTGCTTGCTAGTGATTGCTGCCATCAAGTGGCACATGGAAAACGCTGAGCTGTGTTGTAACAGTTTGTAAAAGAAATATATATAGTTTGTGTGCATTTCATAAAAAAAAAGTAAAAAATAAAAAATATAAATATATTTTTGGCCCATAAGACTTGTATTGACTATTTTTACATAGAAATGTGTATTTATTGTTTTTATAACTAATAGAGTGACACTGTGTGTAGATATAGATTCCTTTAGGTGTAAGCTTTCAGTAGAGCCCTCATTGATATCTGTGGGTTGAAGCATTCAAAAGTTATTACACTTTTAACATACGTTCCAAAATGTGGATAATGGTCCCTCTAAAAAGCCCCTGGACATGCCCACATAACAACTGGTGCTAAAATGTCATTTTTACAGGTATTCTTTTCAAATTTGAAATGTGAGTAGTCAACAAGTTATTCTGTTGGTACATAGTGTGTTTCTGTCCCCACCTACCTACTGCAGCTTTATTTTCCTTTATTTTCATAAAAACTAAAGCGAGAACAAAAAATTCGGTTTTTGTGAGTTCTAATGTGCATAACTTTTGATCAGTCACACCTACAGTGATTCTGACTACTAAGGGTGAAACTAGAGAATGTGACCTTTACAAAGAGACCAAACATGTGTTTATACTCCAGATAGTTCAATAACAGCAATGATTCTAATTTGGAGAGGTCGAATTACAAGCGATTTAGCAAAAATGACCCCGCTTGATAAGGGGATATTATTAATAGTCCACCCAGAAGTGCTCCAGGTGGTTGATTGCCGAGTTCCGGGTGTGGCAAATACGCTGCCCATATGGGCTCAGGAGACCCAGCTGCAGCACCCCCAGGCAGTGCCTACACGACCCAACAGGGTGGCACCCAACTCCAGTTCCCAGCATGGAGGAAACTGAGGCACCGCTTCAACCTGGGAGGGGTGGCCATATAGCATCCAAGGTAGAGGTATTGCACCGTCCAGGGCTGCTCCCCCTGAGTATATAGCGAAGGGGCATCCTGGCCGGGCATAGACCTCGGCCGTCTGCCACATTGCCCCTCTCTCAGCTAAACCCCGTGGGGCTGCCACATTTACAATAACAGAAAAGGGTATTAGCCATCCGTGCCATCCTTTTAGTACACAAGTATCTTTAATTAAAGCCATTATGTGTGAATGCACCTTTAGGATTGCTGCAATTTCGTTGTACTAACTGCAATGACAATAAAGAAGGAATCTGAATAATAAATGGGGAGCTTGTCTACCACCTCCTTCTTCCAATCCCTAACCATCCCGAACCCAGCAAATCCTTCCATTGCCTCACTAGCAGTTGTCAAGCCACTTCCACTATGGAAGATCAAGATTTAACATAGTTTCCTCCCACAGTCCAAAGACATGCAGGTGATGTGCATTGGTGTGTGTGTGTGTGTGTGTGCCCTGCGGTGGGTTGGCGCCCTGCCCGGGGTTTGTTTCCTGCTTTGCGCCCTGTGTTGGCTGGGATTGGCTCCAGCAGACCCCCGTGACCCTGTAGTTAGGATATAGCAGGATGGATAATGGATGGAAGATTTAAAATAGGAAGGGATGCAACCCAAGGGAAAGGGGAAAAAAAAAAAAAAAGAAAAGAAATGACATGGATTCAAAACAAAGGGGGAATAGAAAAACAAAAATCCCATCTAAGATTTATTTTATACTTGCAATTCTTAGGGGGTGACAGTACTTTGCAGGACATCGACTTGAACATGGGAGTTCCTGTTCATAAATCCTCTTGACGTCAGCACCACGGGATGAATTTTGGGGATTTTATTCCATAATTTAGCCATTTCTGTTTGCACTTTCATCTTTCTTTCTTTTTATTTTAAACCAGGCCAGTGTGTCTCTTAAGACTGCTGTCATTTGTCTTTCACCAGTATGAATTATTTCTCAGCTACCAAGGCCATTGCTGTCAAACAATCATTACGGAGAACAAGAAGGACTTCAGTTCACGTCAGACAAAATTTTTTCACGGATTGCCGACACAGAGCGCTGCGACAAGTCCACAGGTAAGATGCAAATGTAAACTTTGCTAATTAAATAATGAGTTACACATAAACGACAGAGATTTGTTTAAACGCATAGGCCACAGGTGTCAGACTCCAGGCCTGGAGGGCCGCAGTGGTTGCAGGTTTTCATTCTAACCACCTTCTTCATTAGTGACCAGTTTCTGCTGCTAATTACCTTCTTTTGCTTTGGTTTTAATTAACTTGACTCAGGCCCCTTAGCTGTCTCTTTTTTAAGTTGGCAGCCAAACAATAATTAGACACAAAACGAGCCACCACACAACCAGTTCACCCGTCACACAATATCTGAAAATAAAGAATAGTGAAGGTCTCAGTAAGGCTGTTCTCTCAGGTCACCAAAAACAAACAGAAAATCAACAGTTTTGGAAATGTCTGCTGTGGCAGAATGAGAGCAGCAACAGACCACAAAATTAAATAACACGCTTAATTAATTAACAGCAAGAATCAGCTTCTCATTAATAGATTGGTTGGAGTTTGAAATCCCAGTTTAGCTGCTCATCTGTTGGCTCGTTTCACGTCTTATTTCTGTTTGGCGGCCATTCATGAAGAAACAAATCAATTCAGAGGAGTAAATCCTTAGAAACAGGGCTATTAAAATGAAGGGAGAAGGAGTTAATTAGCAGTGAAAACTGGTCAATGATTAGGAAAAGGGTTAGAATGAAAACCTGCAGTCACTGCGGCCCTCCAGGCCTGGAGTTTGACACCCATTGCATAGGCGAATGAACCAGTGCAAAGCATTCATGGAACCTGACAATATCCATCCAAAAAAAACAAAACACATAGAGCTGTTCTGAACCCGGTGTTTGTCCAGTATGAATTCTCGCGTGCTATTGAAGTGTACCTTTTTGTAAGAAACTTTTCATTCAGGACACCAATGAGGATTTTATCAGAGTGAACTCCTCCAAATGAGTGTTTAATGCACTAACAGTCATGCTTTAGTCAGGACGTTTCTTCTTCACCACCATAACTGCTACTCCTGTAAGTTTGCAGCACGACCTTGCTGCAGTACCTGAACTGTCCCTTCTGCTGCCTCTTCTTGCAGTTTGCACAGAGTGATGGTAATAGGCAGGGAGACGAGAAATCCCGGAAGTTTCTCTTGATAAGACTTGTCATTCTCCGTGCCCCGGCACAGTATCCGTTGCTGTTTTCTCACTGCCGGCTTAGCCTTGATTCTCTTCTCTTTAGCGTGATTGCTTAAGTGGTACTTAAGGCCTCTTCTTTGTGAAAATCGCTTACCACATTCAGGACAGAAATATGGCTTCTCTCCAGTATGAATTTGTGTGTGCTGCCGAAGAGAGTTCGGTTTAGAGAATCGTTTGCCACATTCGGCACAGCAGTGTGGCTTCTCCCCAGTATGAATTTGCATGTGACTCCGAAGAGAGCTATTATCAGTGAATCCTTTACCACATTGTGAACACACGTACGGCTTTTCTCCAGTGTGAATCCGCGTGTGCTTCTGAAGAGAGCTGCCATCAAGGAATCGTTTGCCACATTCTAAACAACAGTGAGGTTTCTCTCCAGTGTGAATTCTGATGTGATTGCGTAGGCCGCTTTTCAGTATGAACCGTTTGCCACATTCACTGCAACCATAAGGCTTCTCTCCGCTGTGAATTCTTACGTGGTTACGAAAACCACTTAATATTGAGAACCCCTTACCACATTCAGTGCAGCAATAAGGTTTGAGTCCACTGTGAATTTTTGAATGACTCTGAAGATTGCTTTTATAAGAAAATCTTTTACCACACTCGGCACAGCTGTATGGCTTCTCTCCAGTATGAACGCGTGCATGCTGCTGAAGAGCACTGTTACTAGAGAATCGTTTTCCACACTCTGCACAACAGGGTTTTTTCCCTCCAGCGTGATTTCTTTTATGTCTGTTTAGACTGCTTCGCTGCAGAAAGAGTTTACCACATTCAGGACAGACATACGATTTCTTAGTTGAATGAACGGACACATCTTTACAGTCTGATACGTTTTTAAACGTTTTGCCACACTCCTCGCTGGTGTGTAACGCTTCTTGGTCTGTACTATATACTTGTTGTCGCTCAGTGCTGATGGCTTCCATCTGTGTGTGTTTGGCAGCAGGAAGGGAACCACACTGGAAAGGTGCAGGGGTCAAATTTTCTGATCCTCTTGTTGCCATCTTCATCTTCTCCTCGTCCTGTTTGTGTTGAAGTCTGCACTCAAGAGAGGTCTCAGCAAATGAAGATGTAGAGATGCTGGAATTCTTCTGAAAGGCTGAAATAAAACAATTAGTTTTGTTATTATTCACTTATACATTTTTTGTTAATAAAAGCAATGTATCAGTCATACATTTTGGTGTTGCTTCCTTACATTACAGTTCCATTCCAGGGCTCGGTTCTTGGACCCAGAGTTTTCTCTTTATATATTCTTCCACTATCACAGATTCTTAACTCTTTCAAGGAGATCTTGTACCATCTCTATGCAGATGATATACAGTTAGGTCCATTAATATTTGGACAGGGATTACTTTTTTCTCTTTTCGGTTCTCTACATTACCACAATGAATTTGAAATGAAACAACTCAGATTCAGTTGAAGTGCAGACTTTCAGCTTTAATTCAGTGGGTTGAACAAAACGATTGTATAAAAATGTGAGGCAACTAAATATTTTTTGAACACAATCCCTTCATTCCAGGGGCTCAGAAGTAATTGGCCAATTGACCCAAAGGCTATTTCATGAGCAGGTGTGTTCAAGTCTGTAGTTATGTCTTATCAATTAACAGATAAAAGGCCTGGAGTTGATCTGAGGTGTGCTGCTTGCATGTGTGAACAGACAACATGCGGTCAAAGGAGCTCTCCATGCACCTGAAAGAAGCCATCCTTAAGCTGCGAAAACAGAAAAAACCCATCCGAGAAATTACTACAATATTACGAGTGGAAAAGTCTACAGTTTGGTACATCCTGAGAAAGAAAGCAAGCACTGGTGAAGTCAGCAACGCAACAAGACCTGGACGTCCACGGAAGACAACAGTGGTGGATGATCACAGAATCATTTCCATGGTGAAGAGAAACACCTTCACAACAGCCAGCCAAGTGAACAACACTCTCCAGGGCTTGGTCGGCGTATCGATGATATCCAAGTCTACCAGAAAGAGAAGACTGCATGACAGTAAATACAGAGGGTGACCTGCAAGGTGAAAGACACTCATAAGCCTCAAGAATAGAAAGGCTAGATTGGACTTTGCTAAAGAACATCTAAAAAAGTCAACACAGTTCTGGAAAAACATTCTTTGGAAGATGAGACCAAGACAAACCAAGAAAAAAGGATGGAGAAGGTGTGGAACAGCTCATTATCCAAAGCATAGCACATCATCTGTAAAACACGGTGGAGTCAAACAGTGTGATGGCTGCCAGTGGCACTGGGACACTCGTGTTTATTGATGACGTGACACAGGACAGAAGCAGCCGAATGAATTCTGAGGTGTTCAGAGACAGACTGTCTGCTCAAATCCAGCTAAATGACTGGGTGGCGTTTCATGATACAGATGGACAATGACCCAAAACAGACAGCCAAAGCAACCCAGGAGGTTATTAAAGCAAAGAAGTGGAAAATTCTTGAATGGCCAAGTCAGTCACCTGATCTTCACCCAACTGAGCGTGCATTTCACTTGTTGAAGACTAAACTTCAGACAGAAAGGCCCACAAACAAACAGCAACTGAACGTAAAGGCCTGGCAGAGCATTAAAAAGGAGGAAACCCAGCATCTGGTGATGTCCACGAGATCAAGACTTCAGGCTGGCATTGCCAGCAAAGGGTTTTCAGCCAAGTATTAGAAATGAACATTTGATTTCCAGTTATTTAATTTGTCCAATTACTTTTGAGCCCCTGAAATGTTCAAAAAATGCTTTAGTTGCCTCACATTTTTATTTAATCGTTTTGTTCAACCCACTGAATTAAAGCTTAAAAGTCTGCACTTCAACTGAGTTCATCGGAGTTGTTTCATTTCAAATTCATTGTGGTAATGTAGAGAATTAAAATGAGAAAAAAGTGGTCTCTGTCCAAATATTTATGGAATAACTGTACAGCTTTATTTTTCATTTAAGCCTAACCAAATTAATACTTTGGTCACTTTGGTTGATTGTCTGTCTCAGGTTGACGACTGGCTCAGTAGTAATTACCGGCAGTTGAATTCAGGAAAGACTGAGGTGCTAATTGTTGCTCCTCCTGTTCTTCATTCTGAGATCAGTTTAAAATGATCTTCTGCCTTTCCCGTTATCAAGTCGAGTTTATGTAACCTTTTCAGTTATTTTTCGACCAGTCCCTGACTCTTGATGAATATGTAAGGTCAGTCAGCCGCTCGTGTTTCTTTCATTTAAGAAATCTCTCAAAACTACACTGTGTGCACAATTATTAGGCAAGTGAGTATTTTGACCATATCATCATTTTTAATGCGTATATTCCAACTCCAAGCTGTATTAACTTGAATGCTTAGTGGATTTAAGCACGTCAGGTGATGTGTATTTGTGTAATGAGGGAGGGTGTGGCCTAAGGAGATCAACACCCTATATCAAGGTGTGCAGAATTATTAGGCAGCTAGTTTTCCTCGGGCAACATGGTCAAAAATTGTAAAAAGTCTTTCAGAGGGATGCAGCACTTTTGGAATTGCTAAGATATTGGTGTGTGATCACAGAACCATCAAACATTTTGTTGCAAATAGTCAACAGGGTCGCAAGAAACGTGTTGAGAACAAAAGACGCAAATTAGCTGCCAAAGATTTGAGAAGAATCAAACGTGAAGCTACCAGGAACCCATTATCCTCCAGTACGTTCATATTCCAGAGCTGTAACCTACCTGGAGTGCCCAGAAGTACAAGGTGTTCAGTGCTCAAAGACATGGCCAAGGTAAGGAGGGCTGAAACCCAACCACCACTGAACAAGAAACACAAGTTGAAACGTCAAAACTGGGCCAAGAAATATCTGAAGACAGATTTTTTTCAAAGGTTTTATGGACCGATGAGATGCGAGTGACTCTTGATGGACCAGATGGATGGACCTGTGGATCAGTAATGGGCACAGAGCTCCACTCCAACGTGGAGGTGGGGTACTGGTATGAGCTGGTATTTTTAAAGATGAGCTAGTTGGACCTTTTTGCACTGAAGATGAACTCAAAATCAACTCCCAAACCTACTGCCAGTTTTTCGAAGACACTTTCTTCAAACAGTGATACAGGAAGAAGACCATGATTTTTATGCAGGCCAATGCTCCATCACTTGCATCGAAGTTCTCCACTGCGTGGCCAGCCAGTAAAGGCCTTAAAGATGAAGGAATAATGACATGGCCCCCCTTCCTCATCTGACCTAAACCCTATCGAGAACTTGTGGGCACTTCTTAAACGCTAGATTTACGGGGGAGAAAAACAATCCACCTCTCTGAAGAGTGTCTGGGAGGCTGTAGTCACTGCTCCACAAAAAGCTGATCGTCAACAGATCAAGAAACTGACAGACTCCATGAATGGAAAGAAAGGCTTATGACTGTTATTGGAAAGAAGGGTGGCTATATTGGTCATTGATTGATTGATTGATTTTTTGAAATGTCAGAGATGTTTATTTGTAAATTTTGAGGTGTTTGTTTATTATTCTCACTATAACAGATGAAAATAAACAAGTGAGATGGGAAAATTTTCATTTTTCCTTTAGTTGCATAATAAATCTGCACACTAATAGTTGCCTAATAATTGTGCGCACATATGTATTCCCCTGATGATGTTCACACTCACATTTCCGTTGTGAAACATTCAGGTTTCAGGTTTATTGACATTTTGGATTGACTGATAGCACTGTGTTTGTTCCATATTAAAATGAATCCTCAAAAATACAACTTGCCTAATAATTGTGCACTCCCTGTAAGAAATGCTGTTTCAAAATCAGAATTGGAGATGCTTGTTCATTCTGTTATTTCCTCACGGCTTGATTACTGTAATGCTCTCTTTACAGGTTTGAGCAAATCCTCTCCGTCGCGTCTTCAGTTAGTCCAACATGCAGCTGCCAGGCTCCTATCTCGCACTATCGCTCCCATTCTGCACACACTGCACTGGCTCCCAGTGTTTTATGGAATTCATTTTCAAGTTTTGGTACCTCCTTTCAGAGCTACAGAGTGCCTAGCCAGCCTGCTCGAACGCCACACAGCTTGCCGGATTCTAAGATCTGGGCAACGGGGCCTTCTCGTTGTCCCACTCACTCGGCTGAAAACCCGTCATAGTCTTTGGCACCAAGACTATGGAATAGCCTGCCTTGTGGTCTGCGTGGAGTCGAGTCTGTTGATTCTTTTAAAAAGAACAACTAAAAACATTTCTTTTTAAACGCGCTTTTAATCAGTGCGGAGTAATTCCAGTTTGTTTATTTACTGTTTTTATTGGTTTTGTTAATGCTTTGTTTTAACTGTTTGTATTTGTACTGTATTTGCCGTACTACAAACCGGATTACAAAAAAGTTGGGACACTATACAAATTGTGAATAAAAATTGAATGCAATGATGTGGAGGTGCCAACTTCTAATATTTTATTCAGAATAGAACATAAATCACGGAACAAAAGTTTAAACTGAGAAAATGTATCATTTTAAGGGAAAAATATGTTGATTCAGAATTTCATGGTGTCAACAAATCCCAAAAGAGTTGGGACAAGGCCATTTTCAGCACTGTGTGGCATCTCCCCTTCTTCTTACAACACTCAACAGACGTCTGGGGACCGAGGAGACCAGTTTCTCAAGTTTAGAAATAGGAATGCTCTTCCATTCTTGTCTAATACAGGCCTCTCTCTAACTGTTCAATCGTCTTGGGCCTTCTTTGTCGCACCTTCCTCTTTATGATGCGCCAAATGTTCTCTATAGGTGAAAGATCTGGACTGCAGACTGGCCATTTTAGTACCCGGATCCTTCTCCTACGCAGCCATGATGTTGTGATTGATGCAGAATGTGGTCTGGCATTATCTTGTTGAAAAATGCAGGGTCTTCCCTGAAAGAGATGACGTCTGGATGGGAGCAGATGTTGTTCTAGAACCTGAATATATTTTTCTGCATTGATGGTGCCTTTCCAGACATGCAAGCTGCCCATGCCACACGCACTCATGCCACCCCATACCATCAGAGATGCAGGCTTCTGAACTGAGCGTTGATAACAACTTGGGTTGTCCTTGTCCTCTTTGGTCCGGATGACATGGCGTCCCAGATTTCCACAAAGAACTTTGAATCGTGACTCATCTGACCACAGAACAGTCTTCCATTTTGCCACACTCCATTTTAAATGATCCCTGGCCCAGTGACAACGCCTGAGCTTGCTTAGAAATGGCTTCTTCTTTGCACTGTAGAGTTTCAGCTGGCAACGGCGGATGGCACGGTGGATTGTGTTCACTGACAATGGTTTCTGGAAGTATTCCTGAGCCCATTCTGTGATTTCCTTTACAGTAACATTCCTGTTTGTGGTGCAGTGTCGTTTAAGGGCCCGGAGATCACGGCCATCCAGTATGGTTTTACGGCCTTGACCCTTACGCACAGAGATTGTTCCAGATTCTCTGAATCTTCGGATGATGTTATGCACAGTTGATGATGATAGATGCAAAGTCTTTGCAATTTTTCGCTGGGTAACACCTTTCTGATATTGCTCCACTATCTTTCTGCGCAACCTTGTGGGAATTGGTGATCCTCTACCCATCTTGGCTTCTGAGAGACACTGCCACTCTGAGAAGCTCTTTTTATACCCAATCATGTTGCCAATTGACCTAATTAGTATTTATTGGTCTTCCAGCTCTTCGTTATGCTCAAATTGACTTTTTCCAGCCTCTTATTGCTACTTGTCCCAACTTTTTTGGGAATTGTTGACACCGTGAAATTTTGAATCAAAATATTTTTTCTTTAAAATGATACATTTACTCGGATTAAACGTTTGATCCGTCATCTACGTTCTATTACAAATAAAATATTGACATTTGCCATCTCCACATCATGGCATTCAGTTTTTATTCACAATTTGTTTAGTATCCCAACTTTTTTGGAATCCGGTTTGTATATTCCAGCTGTGTCCACTCTGTGTGTGGATTGTCATCTTCTCCTCCTATCGGCCTTCCACACCCCTCAGCTCTATCTGCTGTGACCGAGTGTAATGTGTGTGCCCTGCAGTGGACCGGCAACCATTCTTGGTTGATGCCTGTCTTAATTTAACCCTTTTGGCCCTGGATTTTAAGGGGAAAAATTATTTTGTGAGATATTCTACCTTCTTGGGGGGTGTCTAGGATGCTCAAAAATGGAAAAACAAAAATATTACTATTATTATTATTATTATACAATTGCTGCCAAATACGTTAGTCTTCTGGAGGAAATAAAATTGGAAATGGAGCTACTTACTATGTGGTGCGCACAGTCCAGAAGTGTCCATTTTCGCAGACTGTATGCCAGTCTCTCAGGTCTGCACTAATAGTAGCACACGCACGGTGCCAACGGCTGCAAACATACCGGAGCTTTACAAAAAGGGCTGCATATCTATGCGCTAGTAATAGGAGGCCAGGGCCAAAAGGGTTAAAAGCTGCCCAAGAACCCCGAGGGCTTGAGACTTGGGTTTGACCTGCACTTGTCAGATGCCATCCACACATGTCCAGTTGTCACCATTGCTCCCTCAATCTGTCGTTTTCACTGCTCTTAGAAATCCTCATGTCCTTCTTTTGTTCCTCTCATTTCTATCCTCCTGCAGTCCAGGTGATGAACTCCATGCCAGAGCTCCATCTTCATTCTGTTAACATTGATGGACTGAAAGCCAGAAGTCTACGTGACCATCATCATCATCATCATCAGGTCCTTTCATGAAAACCCTAAATACAAAGAGGACTGTTTGACTTATGTTAGGTAGATTGCCCAGAGGGGACTGGGTGGTCTCTTGGTCTGGAATCCCTGCAGATTTTATTTTTTTTCTCCAGCATTTGGAGTTTTTTTTTTTTGTTTTTTCTGTCCACCCTGGCCATCAACAACAACAACAACAAGATTTATTTATATAGCACATTTTCATACAAACAGTAGCTCAAAGTGCTTTACATATTAAAGAATAGAAAAATGAAAGACACAATTATAAAACAAAATAAATCAACATTACCATCGAATAAGAGTAAGGTTCAATGGCCAGGGGGGACAGAAAAAACAAAAAAACTCCAGACGGCTGGAGAAAAAAATAAAATCTGTAGGGATTCCAGACCATGAGACCGCCCAGTCCCATCTGGCCATTCTACCTAACATAAATGAAACAGTCCTCTTTGGATTTAGGGTTCTCACGGAAGGACTTGATGATGATGATGGTCACGTAGACTTCTGCCTTTTAATCCATCCATCATTGTTGGAGCATCATGAAGCTTTGAGTAGGTGGAGGTGGCGCAGGCCACCACCACAAAGAAACCGGAAAAAGAAACAGAAAAGAGAGTAGGGGTCAGTACGGATTTTAGAGCCACCATGAATAGTTATTATGAGGAAATTGAATGTATAGGTATCAGGATTAAGTTAAAGTGAAGTTATGAGAAGGCCATGTTAAAGTAATGTGTTGTCAGCAGTGTTTTAAAGTGCTCTACTGTATCAGCCTGGTGAATTTCTATCGGCAGGCTATTCCAGATTTTAGGTGTATAACAGCAGAAGGCCGCCTCACCACTTCTTTTAAGTTTTGTTCTTGGAATTCTAAGGAGACACTCATTTGAGGATCTGAGGTTACGATTTGGAATATAAGGTGTCAGACATTCCGATATATAAGATGGGGCGAGATTATTTAAGGCTTTATAAACCATAAGCAGAATTTTAAAGTCAATCCTGAATGACACAGGCAACCAGTGTAGTGACATTAAAACTGGAGAAATGTGTTCGGATTTTCTTTTCCTAGTTAGGATTCTACCATCGGACCTTACTTATTCTATGTTAATTAATGTTGACTTATGTTTATCTTTTATTGTGTCTTCTATTTTTCTATTCCTTTTGTAAAGCACTTTGAGCTACATTTGTATGAAAATGTGCTATATAAATAAATGTTGTTGTTGTTGACACAGAGGAGTTTGGTGGGCAGGTGACATAAAATAACAGCAATTTGGGAGATGATGGTTTTCCATTCTTTTCCGTGCTTTAGTCAATAAAGTTTATTTGATTTAAGAGCCTAATTTCAAAGTAAAAATACGTACAGCTGTCCTTTATCTGTTTAGCGGGCTCTCTTTGAATGTTCCCACCGGCCCCTCTTGTCCCCAGCAGCCCCTGCGCCTGTTGCAGTCACTTCCGATAGGGCAATACCATCGAGGCAGCTGGGAACTGGAGTCCATGAAATTGTGGCACCTCTAACGCATGCACTGGCCACTTTATTAGGTACGCCCTTTCGACTGCTCGTTAACCCCGATATCTAATCAGCCAATCACGTGGCAGCACCTCGATCCATTTCAGCGTGTAGACCTCGACAAGACCACCTGCTGAAGTTCAAACTGAGCACCAGAAAAAGGGACTGAAGTGACTTTGAATGTGGCGCAGTTGTTGGTCTGAGTGTTTCAGAAACTGCTGATCTACTAGGATTTTTCACTCACAACCAGTTTACAGGGAATGGTGCAAATAAGGGGAAAATATCTGGTGAGCGGAAGTTCTCTGGGCAAAAATGCCTCGTTGATGCCAGAGGAGAATGGGCAGACTGGTCTGAGCTGAGCTGAGCTGACAGAAAGGCAACAGGAACTGAAATAAGCACTCGTTACACCCGAGGTGTGCAGAAGAGCAACTCTGAACACTCAACACGTCAAACCAAGAAGCAGGTGGGCTACAGCAGCAGGAGACCACCACACCGGGTGCCACTCCTGTCAGCTAAGAATAAGCAATGGAGGTTAACAATTCCAATGGGGCTCAGCAAAATTGGACAAGCGAAGATTGAGGGAAAAAAAAAAAAAACGTTGCCTGGTGGGACGAATCTCGATTTCTACTGCAACATCTGGATGGCGGATTGAAGGCCAGAGGTCCACATGACCATCATCATCTAATTCTTCCACATGAAGCCTGAAAACCAGGAGGACCAATTGAGATCATTGATGTTAGGTAGAATGCCTCGTGGGGGCTCAGTGGTCTTGGAACCCCTGCAGATTTTTTTTTTTCTTCGTCCTCCCTGGCCATTGGACTTTACTGTATTCTCTGTTAATTAGTATTGCCTAATTTATATATATATATATATCACATATATACACATACATACAATGGTGTGAAAAACTATTTGCCCCCTTCCTGATTTCTTATTCTTTTGCATGTTTGTCACACAAAATGTTTCTGATCATCAAACACATTTAACCATTAGTCAAATATAACAGCAAACACAAAATGCAGTTTTTAAATGATTGGTTTTTATTATTTAGGGAGAAAAAAAAATCCAAACCTATATGGCCCTGTGTGAAAAAGTAATTGCCCCCTTGTTCAAAAAGAACCTAACTGTGGTGTATCACACCTGAGTTCAATTTCTGTAGCCACCCCCAGGCCTGATTACTGTCACACTTGTTTCAATCAAGAAATCACTTCAATAGGAGCTGCCTGACACAGAGAAGTAGACCAAAAGCACCTCAAAAGCTAGACATCATGCCAAGATCCAAAGAAATTCAGGAACAAATGAGAACAGAAGTCATTGAGATCTATCAGTCTGGTAAAGGTTATAAAGCCATTTCTAAAGCTTTGGGACTCCAGCGAACCACAGTGAGAGCCATTATCCACAAATGGCAAAAACATGGAACAGTGGTGAACCTTCCCAGGAGTGGCTGGCCGACCAAAATTACCCCAAGAGCGCAGAGACGACTCATCCGAGAGGTCACAAAAGACCCCAGGACAACGTCTAAAGAACTGCAGGCCTCACTTGCCTCAATTAAGGTCAGTGTTCACGACTCCACGAAAAGAAAGAGACTGGCCTGCAAAAACGGCCTGCATGGCAGATTTCCAAGACGCAAACCACTGTTAAGCAAAAGAACATTAGGGCTCGTCTCAATTTTGCTAAGAAACATCTCAATGACTTTTGGGAAAATACCTTGTGGACTGATGAGACAAAAGTTGAACTTTTTAGAAGGCAAATGTCCCGTTACATCTGGCGTAAAAGGAACACAGCATTTCAGAAAAAGAACATCATAGCAACAGTAAAATATGGTGGTGGTAGTGTGATGGTCTGGGGTTGTTTTGCTGCTTCAGGACCTGGAAGGCTTGCTGTGATAGATGGAACCATGAATTCTACTGTCTACCAAAAATCCTGAAGGAGAATGTCCGGCCATCTGTTCGTCAACTCAAGCTGAAGCGATCTTGGGTGCTGCAACAGGACAATGACCCAAAACACACCAGCAAATCCACCTCTGAATGGCTGAAGAAAAACAAAATGAAGACTTTGGAGTGGCCTAGTCAAAGTCCTGACCTGAATCCAATTGAGATGCTATGGCATGACCTTAAAAAGGCGGCTCATGCTAGAAAACCCTCAAATAAAGCTGATTTACAACAATTCTGCAAAGATGAGTGGGCCAAAATTCCTCCAGAGCTGTAAAAGACTCATTGCAAGTTATCGGAAACGCTTAATTGCAGTTATTGCTGCTAAGGGTGGCCCAACCAGTTATTAGGTTCAGGGGGCAATTACTTTTTCACACAGGGCCATGTAAGTTTGGATTTTTTTTTCTCCCTAAATAATAAAAACCATCATTTAAAAACTGCATTTTGTGTTTACTTGTGTTATATTTGACTAATGGTTAAATGTGTTTGATGATCAGAAACATTTTGTGTGACAAACATGCAAAAGAATAAGAAATCAGGAAGGGGGCAAATAGTTTTTCACACCACTGTATATTTCTTTCTTCATCTTGAAAACACTGAGTGACATCATGAGTATGAAAACGTGCCATAGAAATAAATGGTGTCGTTGTTGGAAGCATGTATCCAAGGTTCAGGCTGCTGCTGCTGCTGGCGGTGGTGGTGGTGGAGGTGTGATGGTGTGGTGGATATTTTCTTGGCACACTCTGGGCTCCTTGGTACCAATTAATCATTGACTAAATGCCACAGTCTACCCGAGTCTCATTGCTGACCATGTTCATCCCTTTGTGCCCATCTTCTGGTGGCTCCTTCCTGCAGGAGAACACGTCATGTCACAAAGCTCACATCATCTCCAACTGGTTCCTTGACCATGACTATACTCAAATGGCCTCCACAAACCACCAGATCTCAATAGAGCACCTATGAATTGTGGAGGAAAGGGAGATTTTCATCATTGATGTGCAGCAACTGTGGACCAAACTCCCCAAGGAATGTTTCCAGCACTTTGTTGAATCAACACCATGAAGAATTACAGCCGTCCTGAAAGTAAAAGGGGGTCCAACCGGTTTGAAGCAAGGTGTACCTAATAAAGTGGCCAGAGAGCGTATATTAATGAATAATCAGCGTAAGATTAGTCCTGTGACTTAAGCAAAACCTGGACGGTCTGATAAGTTTCTCACAATAAACGTCCATCTGTGTGAGGATGTGATGACCACAGACAGGTCAAACTCAAAACTGAATGAAACTCGGGGCACCAGTAGAAAACGGCACAAAGCCTTTTGACCAAATCAGTTTCCCGTAGATTTAACTGCACAGACACAATGATATTATGAGATTTTTTTTTTTGTTTGTTTTAGCTCTTACTTGTCCACATTTGCCCCCAGATCTGAGCAAAGTTGATAGAATTTGTATTTTTAAGAAGATGCGGTTCTTTAATTTCATTGAACGTAACGGTGGTGGTGTTGTACTGCTAAAATGGCGGCATTAAATGGGACACCTTCAGCATTTTTTGACCTCGCAGGAAAATTTACAGTTTAATTTCTGGTTAGGTCAGCTATTGTTCGTCTTTAACTGTTTCAGAGCTGAATATGGCGGGACAGTAAGTGACATCATTAGGACTGGAACCGGAAGTGACATCATCAAAGGCACTGGAACCTGGAGTGATGTTATCTGAACCAGAAGTGACGTCATTAATGTGCCGCCGTGGCCCCCCCTCCCCAAGGCACCAGAACCGGGAGTGAAGTCTTCAGGACCAGAAGTGATGTCATCAATGGTCCCAGCACCAGAAGTGACATCATCAATAGCGCCGGAACTGAGAGTGATGTCTTCAGGACCGAAGTGACATCATCAATAGTGGCACTACCGGAAGTGATGTCATCAAAGGCTTCGGATGAGGGAGTGATGTCTTCAGGACCGGAGCTGACTTCGTGCAGGCGTCGGCCGCCAGACCTAAAGGCAGATCTGGGGAGAGAGTGACGTGAAAGCGCAAAACAAAATAGTCCGTAGACAACGTTTTGTGTATTATTGCTGACTCGGAACGTATCACGCTCTGATTTTGATACAGGTGACCTGGAGATCGAAAATGGAAATGATGTACCAGCACCAGCTAATCGTTGTAGTGAATGTGTTGATGTAGCGGCCGGTGGCTGCGTGAAGACACTACTATAAGTCGACACCCGCCTCAAGAGAGTTAAACATCTGCACAGCTCATCTCTGCATGTCTGTGTCGCCCACTAAAAAACACCCAGACAAACACATGCGGAACTGGTATATGTACTCAGTTCCACTTTCTATTAAATACAAAACACAATACTTACTTATTCCACCACTCCTAAATGGCGGCCGCTCCTCATCTGTCCGGTTTCCTTCACCGATTCTCTCTTCAAACTCAGAAAACTCCAATTTCAGTTCTGCAGAATTCGGCCGAGTAGCCAGTTGCCCTGCTTTGGTGACCCAGTGCTGTAAAGTGGAATGAGATTCTTCAGAAGTCTCTCGTTTGAAACTCTCTCCAGGTTCGAGGTTTTGCCGTTCAAGACAAACCGAGACATCTCCCGAGTCTTCAACTTTAACGTCAGCAGTCTCCTCCTCTTTGAAAACCGAAATTCTTTCTTCACAATCCTCCAGCTTCACAGACAAGTCCCCTGGTGTGCCGCATTGCGAGTCCTCTTGTTTAATAGGCGCCACTCTTTTACCCACGCCGTCATTGCCGGCGGAGGCCATTCTCTGTGTCAAACTCTTCTCTACCGGCAAGTGTCTGCTCTTCTCTTCTAAGATCCTGTTCTCACACAGACAGCCCTGGCCAGGAGACCATTAGACAGCTCTCTGTACAGTCAAGCAGTCTGGATCTGTATCTGAGAGAGAGAGAAAATTACTTCAGTAAAAAAAATAATGTTAGCACAGGGGTTCAGTGTTCATTTTCCAGTTTATAACACACACAGAAAACTACCAATAAGTTTTTTTTTTTTTACGAGAGACAGGAAATGCTGTGAACTCTCCAGGTCAGCCTAAAAAGTTCTCGTCAGATTTGTGATGACAAAATGCTTCGTAGGAAGACTACGTCCACTCAACAAAGTTTAAATATTCCGGATTGTCTATTTTGATCCACTTCATACTGGCAGCACAGGTCTACTCAAGGTTAGTCAAAACGTAACAGAGGCAGATCCAAAATCTGGATTTGACCAAAACTAAAACCACCAGGTCAAAGAGACTTGGCCTGTGATGCATTGATCTGCCACATCTCGATTGCAGTAAGACCTGAAGAGGACACGTTTAGCACAAACACATAATGATTCACGTCCGACAGCCATTGACAGATATTAATAAACCCACTGACACCTTCCACAGTGGGCTCCACGTCTGTTAGGAGGGGCCGCTTTTACACCTGAACTCTGCTCCATGATCTAAAGCACCCCTACTTTCATTCCTCTTCCTCTCTCTCTCTCTCAGGAATACTTCTCCAGTACAAATTGCGATGTGCCGACATCCTCACAGTCACTGAATGAGGCCACTTACACTGTCAGCGAATACACTGCATCCAGAAAGTATTCACAGCGCATCACTTTCTCCACATTTTGTTATCTTACAGCCTTATTCCAAAATGTATTAAATTCATTTTTTTCCTCAGAATTCTAAACACGACACCCCATAATGACAACATGAAAAAAGTTTACTTGAGGTTTTTGCAAATTTATTAAAACTAAAAAAACTGAGAAATCCCATGTCCATAAGTATTCCCAGCCTTTGCTCAATACTTTGTCGATGCACCTTTGGCAGCAATTCCAGCCTCAAGTCTTTTTGAATGTGATGCCACAAGCTTGGCACACCTATCCTTGGCCAGTTTCGCCCATTGCTCTTTGCAGCACCTCTCAAGCTCCATCAGGTTGGATGAGAAGCGTCGGTGCACAGCCATTTTAAGATCTCTCCAGAGAGTTCAATCAGATTCAAGTCTGGGCCACTCAAGGACATTCACAGAGTTGTCCTGAAGCCACTCCTTTGATATCTTGGCTGTGTGCTTAGGGTCGTTGTCCTGCTGAAAGATGAACCGTCGCCCCAGTCTGAGGTCAAGAGCGCTCTGGAGCAGGTTTTCTTCCAGGATGTCTCTGTACATTGCTGCAGTCATCTTTCTCTTTATCCTGACTAGTCTCCCAGTTCCATCCCCACAGCATGATGCTGCCACCACCATGCTTCATTGCAGGGATGGTATTGGCCTGGTGATGAGCGGTGCCTGGTTTCCTCCAAACGTGACACCTGGCATCCACACCAAAGAGTTCAATCTTTGTCTCATCAGACCAGAGAATTTTGCTTCTCATGGTCTGAGAGTCCTTCAGGTGCTTTTTGGCAAACTCCAGGTGGGCTGCCATGTGCCTTTTACTAAGGAATGGCTTCCGTCTGGCCACTCTACCATACAGGCCTGATTGGTGGATTGCTGCAGAGATGGTTGTCCTTCTGGAAGGTTCTCCTCTTTCCACAGAGGACCTCTGTAGCTCTGACAGAGTGACCATCGGGTTCTTGGTCACCTCCCTGACTAAGGCCCTTCTCCCCCGATCGCTCAGTTTAGATGGCCGGCCAGCTCTAGGAAGAGTCCTGGTGGTTTCAAACTTCTTCCACTTACGGATGATGGAGGCCACTGTGCTCATTGGGACCTTCAAAGCAGCAGACATTTTTCTGTAACCTTCCCCAGATTTGTGCCTGGAGACAATCCTGTCTCGGAGGTCTACAGACAATTCCTTTGACTTCATGCTTGGTTTGTGCTCTGACATGAACTGTCAACTGTGGGACCTTCTATAGACAGGTGTGTGCCTTTCCAAATCATGTCACATCAACTGAATTTACCACAGGTGGACTCCAATGAAGCTGCAGAAACATCTCAAGGATGATCAGGGGAAACAGGATGGACCTGAGCTCAATTTGGAGCTTCATGGCAAAGGCTGTGAATACTTATGGACATGTGCTTTCTCAGTTTTTATATTTTTAATAAATTTACAAAAACCTCAAGTAAACTTTTTTCACGTTGTCATTATGGGGTGTTGTGTTTTGAATTCTGAGGAAAAAAAATGAATTGAATCCATTTTGGAATAAGGCTGCGACATAACAAAATGTGGAGAAAGTGACGCGCTGTGAATACTTTATGGATGCACTGTATATGAAATTCTGAGAGTCTATGATCTCACTAAAGAGGTTAAAGCATTACTATTGAAAAAGTAACATACACATCAAGAAAATAAGATAGAGGATAAGCAAATTTTACAGCAAAGGATTAACAGGTTAATTAAACAAGATTAAAAGATGTATGGGGACAAAATCAAGAGGTGGTTTAATGATGATTTCCTCCCACAATCCAAAGACATGCCGGTTAGGTGGATTGGCGATTCTAAATTGTCCTTAGTGTGTGCTGGGTGTGTTTGTGTGTGGCCTGTGGTGGGTTGGCACCCTGCCTGGGATTGGTTCCTGCCTTGTGCCCTGTGTTGGCTGGGATTGGCTCCAGCAGACCCCCCGTGACCCTGTGTTCGGATTCAGCGGGTTGGGAAATGAATGGATGGATGGATGGTTTAATGATAACAATCCAAAGCAGCTCTGGAAGGGACTAAAAACAATTACAGGACTGGACCCTAAAAAGAATGTGAATTTTCCAGCTGACAAAGACCACAAGCTTTTAGCAGATGGACTGAATAACTTATTTGCCAGATTTGAAACAAGTGATTTCAGCAGCCAAAATACAGAAATAAAGGAGACGCTTTATAAAAACACCAGGAATTGTGCTGTGATGGGGTTCAGTTTAACTGAAGTGGAGAAAGGCTTGCGGCAGGCAGAAACAAACAGTGCAGTGGGACCAGACGGCATATCAGGTCGGCTCTTAAAGTCTCGCTCTAAGCAGCTCTCTCCAGTTTTTCATTTGCTTTTTAACTGGTCTCTGACCTGTGGTATTGTACCTAATCTGTGGAAACGATCAATCATCGCCCCTGTATCTAATTTTTCTAGGCCAAGCTGTTTTGATGACTACAGACCAGTGGCTCTTACATCTATCCCAATGAAATGCTTTAGAACATTTGGTGAAAAACATTTTAATGACAGAGACAAAGTCAACGCTCTGCTTGTCATCTTACATCAAATCTACACCTTTCTTGGTCAGCCTGGTTCATATGTCAGCGCACTATTTTTGGATTTTTCTTCAGTGTTCAATACCATACAGCCTCAAACACTGACTGGGAAATTGAACAGTATGAATGTAAACCCATTTACTACACTATGGATTCAGAACTTTCTTTTAAACCGTTCACAGACAGTCAAAGTTCAGGACACTAGCCATTCATTCAAACACAGGATGTCCGCAGGGGTGTGCGTCTTCTCGCCATTAACTGTCTACACAAGTGACCTGAGACAGAACAATGAGCACCGCTCCATTATCAAGTAGGCTCATAGGACGCGTTATCTGGGGAGGATGAAAGCCGCTATCTAAATCAAGTGGACTGGATGGTGAACTGGTGCAATAAAAACTCTCTCACTCTGAATGTAAAAAAAGACCAAAGAAATGAGATCTGATTTTAAGAGACAGAAATCTGTATGCTCACTTACTGTATTTCTGGGAGAGGAGGTAGAAATAGTGATTGAATATAAATACTTAGGAACTTACCTAGATAATAATCTGAACTGGAATACAAATACAAAAAAAATTAATCTCTTAAATGCAACCGGCGCTTATTTCTCCTCCATAAACTCAAACTGTTTAAAGTAGACAAGGAGCTCATGTTGTCCTTCTATTGCAGTCTGCGATCACGTTCAGTTTCATTGCCTGGTTTATTAGTCTGACAAACCAAAACTCAAAAAAGCTCCAGCAGATTACGAAATATGCAGCTAAAGTTATTGGGGCTGATGGAGATAATTTGACTAGTGTGTGTGTGTGTGTGTGTGTGTGTGTCAGAGGGCAGGCAATGTTAACTTTTTCAGGGCTGATGTTGACTTTTGTCAGGGGTAGAGGATGGTAATGGGCTGTAAACTGTGACAAAACTCGTCCTTATGTTTTAGTTCGACTCTCTTTGGTTGAAGGAAAGTTATGTAGCTTTGTTGATTTGACCTCAGTTCCCTGCGCGTGCACGAGAAGCGAAGAGCAAACAGCCTCTAAAATGGCATCGACATATGGCGAGACTAAAACAAACGTGCAAAGCAAAATACTCCATGGATATTTTACATATTATCGCCGAGTCGAACTCTGACTTTTCCGACTCCGAGTTTGATGCAAGTGTTCTGGAGATAGATATCAAAAAACGAAAGTGAGGTAGCGGCATCAGCCTATCGGTCCCCAGCTGATCGCGGTGCTGAACACGTTCGAGTAGCTGATACCCCAACTGCATCATGGCTGCCACACGCTCATTTCACGCGTCCTCTGAAATTAACGCGACGCGTGCGCGAGTTTCAGTACCAGCAAAAAGTCAGGGGTTGGGGCGCAGTGTGCTAAAAGTCGGAACGTGACGTCAGAGTCTCTGTTTACTATCTGCATGTGACAGAAAGCCGCCATGCAGATCCTACGGGTATCGAGGTTTCTTTATTTGAGGAATGGTTTGATGTGGTGAAGCAAAATGCCGACATACAGATGCATTCATGGTGCTTTAATATTCAAGCGTCGCACATTCCCGATCGTAATGACACGATACATTTTAAAAGTCTCACATACCATCTTTTGTGCCGTCTTTTTTTTGCAACTTAACAACAGCAACATAATGTATAGCGCTGTATTTAAGCCACTGAGAAAAAAAAAAAATAAAGGACACGGTGAAAACGTGTATTTTGTGATTAAGTGGAAATTTCGGCTTTAATCGGGCTCTGCATCGGTCTGTCGTGGTGAAAAAGAAGCTGAGCCGTAAGGCAAAGCTCTCAATTTACCAGTTGATCTACGCTCCTACCCTCACCTATGGTCATGAGCTATGGGTAGTGACCGAAAGAACGAGATCGCGAATACAAGCGGCTGAAATGAGTTTCCTCCGCAGGGTGTCTGGGCTTTCCCTTAAAGATAGGGTGAGGAGCTCAGAGTAGAGCCGTTGCTCCTCCGCATCGAGAGGAGTCAGATGAGGCGGCTCGGGCATCTGATCAAGATGCCTGCTGGACTCCTCCCTGGTGAGGTGTTCCGGGCACGTCCAACCAGGAGGAGGCCCCGGGGAAGACCCAGGACACACTGGAGAGACTATGTCTCCCGGCTGGCCTGGGAATGCCTTGGGATTCTCCCGGAAGAGCTGGAAGAAGTGGCCGGGGAGAGTGAAGTCTGGGCCTCTCTGCTCAAACTACTGCCCCCTGCGACCCGACCCCGGATAAGCTGAAGAGAATGGATGGATGGATGGTTTTGATAGATATCCTGAAACCTTTTTTTTTTTTTTTGGTGTAAATATGCATTATCTAACTTCCTTACCTTAGAAGGCAAATTTCATGTTTTCTTGTGTAAACATGACTAAATAAAGAAACCTTAAACCTTAATCGTCTATCTGTCTGCCATGGAGAGACGGCTTTAAATAATGTTATTCAGGTGCCACTTTCAGTCCAGCCCCCAAAATGATGCCTCTGGATCCAAGGTGGCCCCGTTTTCATTCTGCAGACCCCTGGATTGAACTCCCACTGTCTTCAGCTGCTGGTCCCAACCCCCCCCCGGGAGTATTCACACAGAAAGCCATCTGACATTCCTGCAAGTTTATCCAATGGACAATTTATTATCCTACCCTACCTCCAGTTCACTGGCATCCGGTGATGGCCAAGGGGGTCCTATCATGGAATGACACCCCTCTCCGGTGCTTGTTCCTGGCTTGCGTCCCATGCTGCCTGTGCCCACTGTAACCCTGAACTGATCAGTAAGTGGCTATCATAATGGAGGGATGGCTAGCAGTTCCTAAACTGACAACTTTCTTTGGATTTTCTTCTTTTTCTTTTTCGTTCGGCCGCAGCTAAAATCAAACAACATTCCATACAAATAATCAAAGTTTTACAAGACTTTGTTCGAAACAAATCAACCCCCACCCAAGAGAAAGAGAGCTAAGCCAGCAGAGTAAAACGTTAAGCTAGTAAAAATAAGTAAATGAATAAAAATAAATGGAGTAAAAGAAGGGGAGAGAATCTACGTCCGCAGTGCTTTAAAAGCTTATTCTAAAATGTTATCGATCAGATCCTGCCAGGTTTTGATAAAAGTTTTGCGCAGATCCTCGGCGGGAGAATTCGATTTTGTTCCAATTTCAAATATTGTATAACATCAGTTACCCACTGACTTAAAAAAGAGGATTGTTAGGATTCTTCCAGTTTGGCAACACAAGTCCATGTGCCAATAGTGTAGTCAAGGCCATTATAGTTTGTGTGTCCTTCTCCACTTTAAGCCCCTCCGTGAGCCCACCAAACACAGCGGTTTGTGGATTAGGAGGGATTGGGATACCAAGGCTGTCTGAAAGGCACTTAAAGATTTTGGTCCAAAATGATGTTAATATGGTGCAGGCCCAGAACATGTGACCCAGTGAGGCTGGAGCTCGATTGCAACGTTTGCAGGTCGGATCTCAAACTGGAAACATTTTTGGACATTTTTTAAACAAGACGGATGTGCTTGATGATGTCATTTTGAGTTGAATAACTACATGCTTTGCACAAATGGAGCTCCCTACAGATTTTATTTTTTTTCCGGGCGGCACGGTGGCGCAGTGGTAGCGCTGCTGCCTCGCAGTTAGGAGACCCGGGTCCTCCCTGCGTGGAGTTTGCATGTTCTCCCGTGTCTGCGTGGGTTTCCTCCGGCGCTCGGTTTCCTCCCACAATCCAAAGACATGCAGGTTAGGTGGATTGGCGATTCTAAATTGGCCCTAGTGTGTGCTTGGTGTGTGGGTGTGTTTGTGTGTGTCCTGCGGTGGGTTGGCACCCTGCCCAGGATTGGTTCCTGCCTTGTGCCCTGTGTTGGCTGGGATTGGCTCCAGCAGACCCCCGTGACCCTGTATTCGGATTCAGCGCGTTAGAAAATGGGTGGATGGATGGATTTTTTCTCCAGCCGTCTGGCGTTTTTTTTTGTTTTTTCTGTCCCCCCCCCCGGCCATTGAACCTTACTCTTATTCGATGTTAATTAATTTTGTTTTCTTATTGTGTCGTTTATTTTTCTATTCTTTGTTATGTAAGGCACTTTGAGCTACTGTGTGTACTGTTGTTGTTGAGTGTATTCTCTGCATCGCTGCCTTCCACTCCTTTTCTGAGCTGTTGAGTGTGAGATCCTCTTCCCACCGTCCTCTGGGATCTTTGAAAGGGAGGGACAGTGAAATGGTTTTATATGTTAAGAGAAATGCTGCAGGAGTCCTCGAGAATGAGCGATATCATAGAGGGAGGTGGGAGGTGAGGAAAAAAAAAAAAAAATGGGGCAGCTATTTGAAGATAGTGAAAGAAATGTGTTGCTGGTAAGTGAAATATGGAGTGTAATTGTTTGTAGGATGCAAAGACCTAGTCTATGTACAGTGATGTACAATGATCCCTCGCTATATGACGCTTCGACTTTCGCGGCTTCACTCTATCGTGATTTTTTTTTCTCATGCACGCTTACATCACTATGCATACGCTTTCTGAGAACTTTTATCTAAGTCCTACGATGGCTCCTAAACGTGCTGCTTTTTCTAAGCCTTCTGACAATAAAACGAAGCGCCGGAGGAAGATGCTTACCATCCAGGAGAAGGTGAAACTCTTGGATATGATTAAAGATGGCAATACCCTACAAAAGCCTCCTCACGCATATGAACAGACAGCACCAGCAACTGCCTATCAAGATGTTCTTCAGCCGCGCACCCAGACACCCGCTGCCTACTCCTGGTACTCCTTCACTGAAGACAACAACGCACCACCTGAAGATACTGCACCACCTCTGAAGACTCTCCTACTGAGGTCGTGCCTTCATAGGTTAGTGGTTTTGTGTGCAATTAAATGTACAGTACAATAATCTACTAGATAAAAGCATTCGGGATTGTCCTTCTGTCCCGTGAGTGCTACGCAGGCGCGGAGTTTCACACATGCCCCGTCCATTTTGCAATGCATGATGGGATCTGTAGTTTCGTTTTTCCAGGTAGCAGATTTTCTACTCCAGACTGTGCGATATCATCTTCTTCTTCTTACTATAGAAAAGTGTTCGGGATTGTCCTTCTGTCCCTTGAGTGCTACGCAGGCGCAGAGTTTCACACACGCCCCGAACATTTTTGCAATGCTGTTATACTACATGTTTCTTTATGTCACTATATCTGGACAATACTGTTATGAGTTTTATTCACACGTGCATGTTAACTGTGGCACACAGGGGCTCAGCAGTTAGAATTGCTAGCCAAGCATTGGAGTAGATAGCCAAAGACAACTGGAGGATTGTATAGTCAGCTTAAACACAGGTTAGGGTATTTCTGTCCTCTGTCAGCACAAATCTTCTTTCCTTATTGGGAGAATGAGAATCGGCATGTAGGCACTATGATATTTCTGTATTTAGGGGAAGAGGAATTCAGCCCTTGTTTGGAGACAGAAAGGACAAGCAAGTTGAAGAAGAACCGTATAAAAGGTCTGGACAGTAGCCAGACCCTTGGAGGCTGTGTCGACACAAAGAGTTGTCGAAAAACCTCCCAGCGTGGGGACGGAGAAAATGGCTGACTGTGTTGATCCACATTTCCCACCTGGATAAAGTCTGTCCTTATGTCTCCCCGTCTGTAACCGCGTAAAACGTCAGTAAATGTAAGCTAAAAGATATTTTGTCTCATGTGATTCTTGTACCGCCGTAATCACGATGGGAGGGATATCACCTTTTCTGGTATATTATGATATTGTTTAATTATTTAATATGCCACAATTTTAAAAGAACACATTTCCAAGAGAGCTAATGCCTCTGCAGGAAACAAATGCACGATGGGATCTGTAGTTTCGTTTTTCCAGGTAACAGATGATTTTCTACTCCAGACTGTGCGATATCTTCTTCTTCTTCTTTCTTTCTATATAAAAGCGGTCGGGATTGTCCTTCCGTCCCATGAGTGCAAAGCGTAGCGGTATTCTGCTTATCACAGACTTACTACTTGCAACTTGCGGTACGAAGCGACGCGATGTGAGCAGAGTTCTGGGGCTCCCATCGTTCCCTTGCTTTTGTGCGCGATGCGCTGGAAAAATAAACAAAATGATGTCTCTGGAAATAATTAATGTTGATAGAGTACAAATGCCTCACCGCGTAGTAAATATCAGGGGAGATGGTGCTTGCTTATTTAGTGCATGAAACTCCGTCTTTAGCGGTACAGATTCGGGCTGACATTGTACGACTTTGGACAGGCACTCGAGGGAGATAAAAAAAAAAAAAAAACGTAGGTTTTCGGGAGATGTTATGAATGGGCACTTTGATGTTCTCATTCTCTACACTTACATGCCTGATGTACACATGGAGTGCACAAAAATTGAGGATAAAAGTCGGTCGCCTTAAAAGGCGGGTGAGCCTAGTAATATAATATTTGTAACGTCTAATAAACTGCTCAAAAAAATTAAAAAACACTTTGAAAACACATCAGATCTCAATGGGAAAAATAAATCCTCCTGGATATCTATACTGATATAGACTGGGTAATGTGTTAGGAACGAAAGGATGCCACATCGTTTGATGGAAATGAAAATGACCAACCTACAGAGCCCTGAATTCAAAGACGCCCCAAAAATCAGAGTGAAAAAATTATGTGGCAGGCTAGTCCATTTTGCCAAAATTTAATTGCAGCAACTCCAAATTGTACACAGCACTTTGTATGGCCCCTGTGTTCTTGTATACATGCCTGACAACATCGGTGCATGCTTCTAATGAGATGACAGATGGTGTTGTGGGGGGATCTCCTCCCAGATCTGGACCAGGGCATCACTGAGCTCCTGGACAGTCTGAGGTGCAACCTGGTGGCATTGGATGGACCAAAACATAATGTCCCAGAGGTGTTCTATTGGATTTAGGTCAGGAAAGTGTGGTGGCCAGTCAATGGTATCAATTCCTTCATCCTCCAGGAACTGCCTGCATACTCTCACCACATGAGGCCAGGAATTGTCGTGCACCAGGAGCCACTGTACCAGCATAGGGTCTGACAATGGGTCCAAGGATTTCATCCTGATACCTAATGGCAGCCAAGGTGCCTTTGTCAAGCCTGTAGCGGTCTGTGTGACCCTCCATGGATATGCCTCCCCAGACAATCATTAACCCACCACCAAACTGCTCATGCTGAATGATGTTACAGGCAGCATAATGTTCTCCATGGCTTCTCCAGACCCTTTCACTTCTGTCACGTGCTCAGGGTGAACCTGCTCTCATCTGTAAAAAGCACAGGGCACCAGTGGTGCATCTGCCAATTCTGGTATTCTATGGCGAATGCCAATCGAGCTGCATGCTGCTGGGCAGTGAGCTCAGGGCCCATTAGAGGACATGGGGCCCTTGGGTCACCCTCATGAAGTCTTTCTGGTTGTTTGGTCAGAGACATTCACACCAGTGGCCTGCTGGAGGTCATTTTGTAGGGCTCTGGCAGTGCTCATCCTGTTCCTCCTTGCCCAAAGGAGCAGATACTGGTCCTGCTGATGGGTTATGGACCTTCTATGGCCCTCTCCAGCTCTCCTAGAGTAACTGCTTGTCTCCTAGAATCTCCTCCATGCCCTTGAGACTGTGCAGGGAGACACAGCAAACCTTCTGGCAATGACACGTATTGATGTGCCATCCTGGAGAAGTTGGACTACCTGTGCAACCTCTGTAGGGTCCAGGTATCGCCTCATGCTACCAGTAGTGACACTGACTGTAGCCAAATGCAAAACTAGTGAAGAAACAGTCAGAAAAGATGAGGAGGGAAAAATGTCAGTGGCCTCCACCTGTTAAACCATTCCTGTTTTGGGGGTCATCTCATTGTTGCCCCTCTAGTGCATCTGTTGTTAATTTCATTAACACCACAGCAGCTGAAACTGATTAACAACCCCCTCTGCTACTTAACTGACCAGATTAATATCCCAGAAGTTTCATTGACTTTATGCTATACTCTGATTAAAAAGTGTTCCTTTCATTCTTTTGAGCAGTATGTGTCTTATTTACTCTTTTTTTTGGTCTAATATATTGGGTAATACGAGTGTATTGGTGACTAAAGGGTGTTATTTCATGTCTAGAGGGCTCTAATAATGTTAAAAAACGTATTTAGAAGGTCGGAAACAGGTTTTCTATACTCTGTGAAAATATCCATCCATCCATCCATTTTCCAACCTGCCGAATCCGAACACAGGGTCACGGGGGTCTGCTGGAGCCAATCCCAGCCAACACAGGGCACAAAGGCAGGAACCAATCCTGGGCAGGGTGCCAACCCACCACAGGACACACACCCACACACACCAGGGTTAATTTAGGATCGCCAATCCACCTAACCTTCATGTCCTTGGACTGTGGGAGGAAACCCACGCAGACACGGGGAGAACATGCAAACTCCACGCAGGGAGGACCCGGGAAGCGAACCCACAGGTCTCCTAACGGCGAGGCAGCAGCGCTACCACCCGCAAAAATATTTGATTTATAAATAAAGAATCCTACTTCGCGAAAATTCATTTATCACGGTAGAGTCTGGAACAGATTAACCGTGATAAACGAGGGTTCACTGTAATCCCACAGGTTTTCCAAACATTAAAAACTGCATTATGTGTGAGAGGTTGGGAAAAGGTGGCTCTCGTGCAGAGGTGCCACAGATAAAAGCTTCTCCATCTTAAAGTGCTTCCTACATTGGTTCAAATTCTGAGTAAGTATATTGCCGATGACTTCTTGCCGCACAAAGCAGGGAATATAAAGAAGTACTGCTTGGATTTTATTTCTATTGCGGACCAGGCCTGTGTCTGTTCATCCGTTTGTGTCCAGGTTTTCATAGCTTGTATGTTTGCTGCCCAGTAATAAAACTGAAAGTTTGGTCGAGCCATGCCACCTTCTGCCACAGGTGGCGCAGTGGTAGTGCTGCTGCTGCTGCTGCTTTGCAGTAAGGAGACTGTGGAAGGCTGTGGGTTCGCTTCCCGCTTCCTCCCTGTGTGGATAGCGCTTTGAGTACTGAGAAAAGCGCTACACAAACATAATGAATTATTATCATTAGGTCTTTGGATACGTGGACGTTTTGAGTTCCAAATAAATGAGGTTAGGGTTGAATCTAATTTCTTAAAAACAAGATTTATTGACGTGTATTGGAATGTTCTGAAATTTAAAGAGAAGCTTAGGAAGGATATTCCTCTGAACAATGTGACTTCTTCCAGTTAGAGTGAGATGATGGGTTGACCATCTATGCAAGTCTTGTTTCATTTTTTCCCCCCAAGTTGAGAACTTTCATTGTGAAAACCCACCACAGTAACAGACCCCTGCCTCCCCTCCCCAAATGTCATCTCTGCCTTGTTAAAGATTAACATTTCCACCCATCCATCCATTTTCCAAACCGATGAATCCGAACACAGGGTCATGGGGGGTCTGCTGGAGCCAATCCCAGCCAACACAGGGCACAAGGCAGGGTGCCAACCCACCGCAGGACACACACCAGGGCCAATGTAGGATCACCAATTCACCTAACGTGCATGTCTTTGGACTGTGGGAGGAAACCCACGCAGACACGGGGAGAACATGCAAACTCCACGCAGGGAGGATCCCAAGTCTCCTAACTGCGAGGCGGCAGCACTACCCACTGCGCCACCGTGCCGCCCAATTAACATTTCACACTTTTTCCTTTCCAACACACCTTTACTAAAGTCTTTTGAATGTTTGTGTGAATCTGCAACACTTTGTTGTTCAAACATCACAACAAACAAACTTCAGTTGATGATACCGCAGAACAACCCAAGGTTCTTGTTGTGGGAAGCAGAAAGGCAGACACCGGTGGTTCACACACCAACACGCGTTTAATTTATTCATAATTCTATTTACAAGTGCACACACAACCCACTACCACCAAAGTCCAGGCCACACCACGACGCCTCTCTTTTCTGCAGGCCGCCTCCACTCCACTCCACTCTTCTCCTCTCCTCCCGAGCCCTTGCCTTCTTCATCCTCACTCCAGCCCTCGAATGGAGGGAGGTGGCCCCTTTTAACCCCACCCGGATGTGCTCCAGGTGCATTCCAATAAGCGACTGCCGGCACTCCCCGATGTGGCGAAGTACTGGCTATGCACCCAGAAGCACTCCGGGTGTCCCTGGTCTTCTTTCGGGTGTGGTGGAAGTGCTGAGGGCCAGGGTTCCTCAGGTGTCTGGGCGCCCCCTGGCGGTGACCACGGGGCACCCTTATAGGGTTGAGCTTCTAAGCTCTATTCCCGCGGTCCCCAAAGCAACTTGGGCAGTCGCCCCCTTGTGGTCTGGAGGAGGCGTAATCCGTCCTCTGGTCCTTCTGGGCCACCCCCAGCCGCTTGCCAGCTTGTTTACTAGGAAAAGAAAAAAAAAAAAAAACACACATCCACAAACTGAAATATTGGGATTATTTTGAGACAACACTTACTGGGGAAATACTGCCATCTACTGTTTGGAGGGAGAACTCCTTAAATGTTTAATGCAGGGGGTGTCCAACTCCAGTCCTGGTGGGCCGCAGTGGCTGCAGGTTTTCATTCTCACCCTTTTCCTAATCAGTGCCCAGTTTTCACGGCTAATTAACTCCTTTTACATTCCATTAACGCGCACACGTACCGGTCCCGGGACATAACAGCGTTTTAAAAACGTTACAGTAATGTGTGCATGCCCCTCTGCCATGCATCTCGACACCCTATACATCAAATGAAACTTCAAAGTCTCGTCTTACCGATGATATAAACCATTTTGACACACAACAACCACAGCACTGACACTAAAGCCTTTTTTACAGAGAAGTACATACTTTTAAGAGTTGACTTTGCCTACCTTTGAAGACCCCCTGCAAGTCAAACATCAATATTTCCGAGCAGTATTGATCCCATTGTGTCCGTAAGACTCCAGCGAATATAATCCAGTAAAACGATTTAGGTCCAAAACACACGATATAATCTCAAAGGGACAAAAACTCCCGAAAACGTTTCATAACTTGAGACTAGCTACATCATATCAGACGTAATTTGTTTCTGTCGGGGATAACCATGCTACCACATGTTACACGGAAGTGTTAGCTTCTGATCAACACCTAAGTTGGCCAATTACGACGGGTCTGGGGTTGACTGGCACCTCGTATAGCCAACGAGTGTCACAGAAAGCTTGAAGGATGACGCACAACTCCAAACCCTGGTAGAATCTACCAGTTTGATTGGACGCTGTGACTGACACTCAAAACTTACAGCCAATGAGCAGCCGAGCATTTCGATATGTAACTTGCCATACTAACTTGTAAACAAACGATCGAGCTGCGAAGGTGGCATTTGTGCCAGTCTGCAGACTTGGTGCGTGGTTGTTTATTGTGATTTCGCCAAGTTTTTTCGCATTTTAAATATGAATAAAAGTACAGATAAACGTAAATACACTCTCGATTAAATAATAGATGCATGTACGCGTGACAGTATCAACCGCCCAGGAGACGTCTAATGGCAGAGAGCGACATGTGCCGCCTTGTGCTTTCTGCTTGCTAGTGATTGCTGCCATCAAGTGGCACATGGAAAAACTCTGAGCTGTGTTGTAACAGTTTGTAAAAGAAATATATATAGTTTGTGTGCATTTTATAAAAAAAGTAAAAAATAAAAATATATATATATTTTTGGCCCATAAGACTTGTGTTGACTATTTTTACATAGAAATGTGTATTTTTTATTGTTTTTATTATTTTTATAACTAATAGAGTGACACTGTGTGTAGATATAGATTCCTTTAGGTGTAAACTTTCAGTAGAGCCCTCATTGATATCTGTGGGTTGAAGCCTTCAAAAGTTATTACACTTTTTCCATACGTTCCAAAATGTGGATAATGGTCCCTCTAAAAAGCACCTGGACATGCCCACATAAAACTGGTGTAAAAATGTCATTTTACAGGTATTCTTTTCAAATTTGAAATGTGAGTAGTCAACAAGTTATTCTGTTGGTACATAGTGTGTTTCTGTCCCCACCTACCTACTGCAGCTTTATTTTCCTTTATTTTCACAAAAAAACTTAGGCGAGAACAAAAAAAATTCATTTTTCCTGTGAGTTCTAATGTGCATAACTTTTGATCAGTCACACCTACAGTGATTCTGACTACTAAGGGTGAAACTAGAGAATGTTACCTTTACAAAGAGACCAAACATGTGTTTATACTCCAGATAGTTCAATAACAGCAATGATTCTAATTTGGAGAGGTCGAATTACAAGCGATTTAGCAAAAATGACCCCGCTTGATAAGGGGTTAAAGGATCCAGTCCTCTGAATGGATTCTCTTCTTCATGAAATGACAGCCAAACAGAAATAAGACGTGAAGCGAGCCAACAGACAACCTGCTAAATCAGAACCTCAAACTCCAATTTCACTCCAACCAGTTTCTTAATGAGACGCCGATTCTTGCCGTTAATTAACTCTTTCAGAGCTTTTTTTTTTTTTTCTCCCGGGTCAGTTTTCTAAAAAGCATACAAAAGGAAGCACTAAATGCATGTAACATTAATCATTAGCTTCCTAAGACTGACTGAAACATGGCTGACGTACTTACTATATACCTTTTTGTCTATTTAAATTCTGAAAGGCACTTTCTGGAAAGGAAACAGCTACCTGCCTTTCACTTTTGATTCCCAGATCACTTGCATCAAAATCAGAGTTTGATCAGTCAGCAATAATATGCAAAAGAAAAAAAAAATCCTACTACCCAGATAGTATTTTGCTTTGCACATTCGCCCGACGTCAATGCCATTCTAGACGTTGTTAACTCTACGCTCTTCTCACACACACACACACAGGGATTCGATATCAGCTCAAGGAGTCTAACAGTCCTCCTGGCAAAGAGGGTCTCCCCGTAACGTGATGGCGTGTTTTGTCAGCGTCCACGGCTGTTTATTACCCCTAACTAAAGTCAACATCCAACCTCGACCTCCTGCTGTCGACATTAGCCCTAAAAGAGTTAAAGCCGTTATTGAATATCAGGACTTGTTGCTGCTCTCGTTCTGCCACAGCAGACTGTTGAGTTTCTGGTTTCCCCCAAAGACCACCGTCAAGATGTTTTGGTGACCCGAGCAGATCGACTTTACCGAGACCTTCACCTTTCTTTATTTTCAGGTGAGCTGGTCACGTGGCGGCTCCTTATTATTGTTTGTCTGCTCATTAAGGGAAAAGAGACAACTGAAGGGGGTCAGAGTCACGTCAATTAAAACAAGTTAATGGGCGGCAAAAAAAAAAAAAAAAATGGCTCACTACTTAAGAAGACGGTTAGAATGAAAACCTGCAGCGACTGCGGCCCACCAGGACAGGAGTTAACCGACCACAAAACCATTTATTTCTATGGCACATTTTCATACAAATGATGTAGCTCAAAGTGCTTCGCAGGATGAAGAAAGAGAAAAATAAAAATTAGACAATACTAATTAACACAGAATAAAAGTAAGCTCCGAGTTGGACACCCCCGATTTAGTGGCTCTCTGTGCAGAGGTTGCACGGTCTCAGCTTACTCCTTCTCCAAGTACTCCAGAGACAACCCAAAGGCACGCGGGTGAGGCTGAAAGGGGACTCCGAGTTGACCCAGTGTCACTATATGTGTGTGTGCGCACCCTGTGATGAAGTGACACCTCGCCTGGGGTTCATTCCTGCCTCGTAATGAATGCGGACAGGATCGGCTATGGCCCAGCACTTCTGACCCTCCTAGCTCGTTCTCTGCTTTTTCGCCTTTCTCCTCAGCCCTCCGCTGCCTCCAGCCTCCATCTTCTTGAATGTCGGGGACTTTGCAACCTTTTTGCTATACCAGGCGAACGAGACCTATAACTCCAAAAGTGAATCGTAGAGCGTATGAGAACATGAGGGCAACCACGGAGAAGGATATCAGGGAGGCTAAAAGGCAGTTAGAGAGGAAGAGAGCAGATAAGGTGAGAGACGACCCAGAGAGAGTCTTTCAGTATTTCATTAGTAAAGGAACAGTCGGGGCGGCACGGTGGAGCAGTGGGTAGCGCTGCTGCCTCGCAGTAAGGAGACCTGGGTTCACTTCCCGGGTCCTCCAAGCATGGAGTTTGCACGTTCTCCTCCCAAAGCCCAAAGATATGCAGATTAGGTGGATTGGCGATCCTAAATTGTCCCTGCGGTAGGCTGGCACCCTGCCCCGGGGTTTGTTTCCTGCCTTGCACCCTGTGTTGGCTGGGATTGGCTCCAGCAGACCCCCCATGACCCTGTAGTTAGGATATAGCAGGTTGGATAATGGATAGATGGATGGAAGGAACAGTCAAGGAAGGAGGTGAAGTGCATCAGAAACAGCAAAGGGGAATTAAAAGATACGGACAGTGAAATAGCAGATGCCCTAAACTCACATCTGAGGTCTTCACAAGTGAGGAAGTGGATAACTTCGCAGTAGTAACAGGGACTACTAAGGGATTTGGAAATTGTAAAGAGAGAGAGAGAGAGAGAGAGAGAGAGAGAGAGAGAGAGAGAAGAGCTGCTCAGATTAAATAGGCTGAAATCACACAAGACGCAAGTACCTGTGGAAAGAAGAAAGGAGGAGGACTCGCTCTCTATGTCAATACAAAGTGGTGCAACTCAGGACATGTAAACGTTAAAATCTCCACTTGCTGCAGGACATCGAACTGTTGGCCGTAAGTCTGCGCCCCTATTACTTGCCCAGAGAGTTTGGACACGCGATTGCTGTTATTGTTTACATCCCCCTCAAGCTTAACACGGAGATGGCGGCGACATCATCCATTCTGCAGTTGCTAAGTTACAAACGCAGCACCCTGAGGCACTTGTGCTAATCGCTGGAGACTTTAACCATGTGACGCTGGACAAAACATTACCTGCCTTCTCCCAGTATGTGGATTGTAACACTCGGGGAAATAGGACTATCGACCTACTGCAGGCAAACGTTAAAGACGCATACAGCGCCACCCCACTGCCACCGCTTGGGAAAGCAGATCATAACCTGGTTCTGCTTCAGCCTCAATACAAACCAAGAGTGAGGGCGCTACCTACAACTACACAGTCATTCAGGAAGTGGTCCCCTGAGGCAGAGCAGGCTATGAGAGACTGGAACTACAGACTGGGATATCCTGCTGGGGTCACATAGTGAGAACATTGAAGAGGCTGTTGAATGCACAACTGATTACATCACCTTCTTTATGGACATTGTAGTTCCAGTAAGAACAGTATGGTGCTATGCTAACAACAAGCCATGGATTACAAGTGACATCAAGGGCCTTTTGAACCAGAAGAAAAGGGCTTTTAAAGGTGGTGATCAGCATGAGCTCAAGTGCGTGCAGAAGGAACTCCGAGTCCAGCTCAGGGCGGCGAAACAGCAGTACAGGAGAAAGCTGGAGCAGAAGTTGCAGAACAACAGCATGAAGGAAGTGTGGGATGGGATGAAGATTATCACTGGCTGCAGCGCGAAGCGGGTGCCGCCATCGAGAAAGGCGTGGAGAGAGCAAACTAAATGAAGAACTTCTTTAACAGGTTTGATCACAGTAACTCACTCTCACCTCGGAGTACTGCATCCTCCAACCATCCTTCTGTTGATAACAGCATAGGTGAGACATCCCCACCCACAATTACAGCAGCCCAGGTGAACAGAGAGCTGAGGAGACTTTGTGCCAGCAAAGCAGCGGGTCCAGATGGTGTATCGCCACGGTTGCTGAAGGCCTGTGCGTTGGAACTGGGGAGTCCTCTACAGCATATCTTCAACCTGAGCCTGGAACAGATGAGAGTCCCAGTGAGCTGAATGACTTCCAGCCTGTCGCTCTGACGTCACATGTGATGAAGACCATGGAGCGGCTGCTGCTTCACTACCTGAGGCCACATGTCCGCCACACCCTCGACCCTCTGCAGTTCTCATACCAGGAGAAGGTGGAAGCGGAGGATGCCATCATCCATATGCTACACCGATCCCTCTCCCACCTGGACAGAGGCAGTGGTGCTGTAAGAATTATGTTTTTGGACTTCTCTAGCGCCTTCAACACCATCCAACCTCTGCTCCTCAGAGACAAGCTGACTGAGATGGGAGTAGATTCACACCTGGTGGCATGGATTGTGGACTATCTTACAGACAGACCTCAATATGTGCGTCTTGGGAACTGCAGGTCTGACATTGTGATCAGCAACAGAGGGGACTGTACTTTCTCCGGTCCTGTTCAGTCTATATACATCAGACTTCCAATATGACTCGGAGTCCTGCCACGTGCAAAAGTTTGCTGATGACACTGCTATTGTGGGCTGCATCAGGAGTGGGCAGGAGGAGGAGTACAGAAAGTTAATCAAAGACTTTGTTAAAATGGTGCGACTCAAACCACTTACACCTTAACACCAGCAAGAACATGGAGCTGGTGGTGGATTTTAGGAGGCCCAGGCCCCTCATGGACCCTGTGATCATCAGAGGTGACTGTGCAGAGGGTGCAGACCTTTAAATATCTGGGAGTGCAGCTGGATGACAAATTGGACTGGACTGCCAATACTGATGCTCTATGTAAGAAAGGTCAGAGCAGACTATACTTTCTGAGAAGGTTGGCATCCTTCAACATCTGCAGTGAGATGCTGCAGATGTTCTACCAGACAGTTGTGGCGAGTGCCCTCTTCTACGCGGTGGTGTGCTGGGGTGGCAGCATAAAGATGAAAGACGCCTCACGCCTGGACAAACTGGCAGGCTCCATTGTAGGATTACAGTTGGACAGTTTATCGTCTGTGGCAGAGCGACGGGCATTAAGCAAACTCCTGTCAATCATGAAGAATCAACTGAACAGTGTCATCTCCAGACAGAGGAGTAGCTTCAGTGACAGACTTTTGTCACCGTCCTGCTCCACTGACAGACTGAGGAGATCGTTCCTCCCCCACACTATGCAACTCTTCAATTCCACCCGGGGGAGTAAATGCGAACATTAATTTTATTTTAATTTTTTTTCATTTTTAATTACTATTTAATTTATTATTGTTTCTTTGTATCAGTATACTGTTGCTGGATTATGTGAATTTCCCCTTGGGATTAATAAAGTATCTATCTATCTATCTATCTATCTATCTATCAAATCACCAGGACCAGATCATATTTATTATGAGTTCTTAAGAAGGTTAGCGAGTACAGATAGAAACCCTTGACGCATATTTTTAGGAAGTCACTGTGCACTGGAGAGATTCTAAAGGACTAGAAAATGGAAAATATGATCCCATTATATAGAAAGGGTGACAGGGCAAATCCAATCAACTATAGGCCAGTAAGCTTAACATGCATTACAGGAAAATTAATGGAAGGAATTATTAATGCTGCGTTGGGCTGGCGCCCTTCCCGGGGTTTGTTCCTGCCTTGTACCCTTGGGCTGCCTGGGATTGGCTCCAGCAGACCCCCATGACCCTGTAATTAGGATATAGTGGGTTGGATAATAGATGGATGGATGGACCAGGTTATGGATATAGCGGGTTGGATGATGAATGACTGAATTAAGGATAAGATTGAGCAGCACATGACAAGTACAGGAGTTTACTGAACAGTCAGCATGGGGTCAGAAGAGGGAGGTCGTGTTTTACTAACAATTCTATGAGGAGGCAACAAAAGGATCTGATCACAGTGGGGCTTATGAGATTATTTATCTGGACTTTCAGAAAGCATTTGATGAGGTGCCACATGAGAGGTTGGGTAGCAAACTAAAAGAAGTGGCTGTTCAAGGTGTGGTGCATCGATGGGGGCAGAACTGGCTCAGACAGAGGAAGCAGAGGGTGATGGTGTGAGGAACCTCATCAGAACTGGCGGACGTTAAAGGAAATATTCTTAGTTTCGCAGTCCTTAGGTTTATGAAAAAAAAAAAAAAGCCTTAACACAATTTCAGAAAATATGACTCTGACTCAGTCTTGAACACGCCAACTCCATAACATCCAGAAAACTCTGGAGCCTGCACTGACTAATAGGAGTCCCTTCCACAGCGTTAAAGCAGCCCGCCCCAGTGAACATTGTACATGTCTAAATCCTTTTATAAAGTGGATGTCCTTTCCCTTTGGGCCTACCCTGCAGTCGGACGAAACTAACTGCTGCTCTAAAAGGGGGAAACTAACTGAAGTACTCGAAACAAATCTAAGCCCAACACCACTTAACAGAAAAAATAACACAAATATATATATCTCTTCCTATGGTTAGCCGACAGTTACAATAAAGCAAGCGAGAACAAAATCCTTAAACCAAAAATTAAACTCAATACCCCAACCCCTTCGCTGTCCTTTCCAGTTCACTGCGCATGCACCCGGACAAAGTGCCACGTTTAAAATCGCATTCTAACGTTCGCGTGCGTCTTTAATTGGAAGAAGCCGGCACATTAAAAAGGTTTAGGGTTGTCCAGATCTAATTATGCAATTTTCATTACGCTATAACGTATTAAGTTTATTACATAGAAAAACACCCGAAAAATACGGGACCATCGAGAAGTGTGCGAACTGGCGACATGAAGAATCATCTTCGCCGAACTGGAATCGCCCCTCAAGATAAATCAAAGTCATCCAGGCGATCTGGATCTGCATAATTAGATCTGGACCATCCTGCATAACATGGATATTCTAACATGTTTACACACGGAATAAAGGAAAAAAACATACGGTGGGAACAGCTGCAATAAAACATTTGAATTATATCAAGCTGAAAAGCCTTAACAAAGCAATCGCCTTATTTAATTGTGTTTTATCGCGATCGCAAACTTATTAAAGCTTTGGAATATATCAATAAGCCAATGCGTACAAAAACTATAAAATGATGGCATACTTCTGACGAGCCTCGTCTTATGTTTATAAAATTTAGCGAGTATAAAGCACTAGGTTATTATGCGCCCTAGCCAAGGGTTATTAGCGCGTCAACCGACTGTTCGGTGTAACCACGGCTGCATTTTCCACCCCCATATGATCTGCGCCCTAAGCGAATGCCTAATTCACTTTAATGGTGGCGCCGGCCCTGTCCCCCAAAGGCAGAAGGACAAACGCTTTCTTTGTCTGCTTGTACTTCTCAGCGCACGCTATGCGTCTATTGTACCGAATGGATCCCATGCTATACTGCATTTCAACTGGAATCTATTCGATTTCTTCTTGGGACCTACGAGGGAAAAAAAAAAAAATAATAATAACACCTGCATTCATTTATTATATTATATATATATATATATATATATATATATATATACACCGCTCAAAAGAATTAAAGGAACACTTTTGAATCAGAGTATAGCATAAAGTCAATGAAACTTCTGGGATATTAATCTGGTCAGTTAAGTAGCAGAGGGGGTTGTTAATTAGTTTCAGCTGCTGTGGTGTTAATGAAATTAACAACAGATGCACTAGAGGGGCAACAATGAGATGACCCCCAAAACCGGAATGAATGGTTTAACAGGTGGAGGCCACTGACATTTTTCCCTCCTCATCTTTTCTGACTGTTTCTTCACTAGTTTTGCATTTGGCTACAGTCAGTGTCACTACTGGTAGCATGAGGCGATACCTGGACCCTACAGAGGTTGCACAGGTAGTCCAACTTCTCCAGGATGGCACATCAATACGTGTCATTGCCAGAAGGTTTGCTGTGTCTCCCTGCACAGTCTCAAGGGCATGGAGGAGATTCTGGGAGACAAGCAGTTACTCTAGGAGAGCTGGAGAGGGCCATAGAAGGTCCATAACCCATCAGCAGGACCAGTATCTGCTCCTTTGGGCAAGGAGGAACAGGATGAGCACTGCCAGAGCCCTACAAAATGACCTCCAGCAGGCCACTGGTGTGAATGTCTCTGACCAAACAACCAGAAAGACTTCATGAGGGTGACCCAAGGGCCCCATGTCCTCTAATGGGCCCTGAGCTCACTGCCCAGCAGCATGCAGCTCGATTGGCATTCGCCATAGAATACCAGAATTGGCAGATGCACCACTGGTGCCCTGTGCTTTTTACAGATGAGAGCAGGTTTCCCCCTGAGCACGTGACAGAAGTGAAAGGGTCTGGAGAAGCCATGGAGAACATTATGCTGCCTGTAACATCATTCAGCATGAGCAGTTTGGTGGTGGGTTAATGATTGTCTGGGGAGGCATATCCATGGAGGGTCACACAGACCACTACAGGCTTGACAAAGGCACATTGACTGCTATTAGGTATCAGGATGAAATCCTTGGACCCATTGTCAGACCCTATGCTGGTACAGTGGCTCCTGGTGCACGACAATTCCTGGCCTCATGTGGTGAGAGTATGCAGGCAGTTCCTGGAGGATGAAGGAATTGATACCATTGACTGGCCACCACACTTTCCTGACCTAAATCCAATAGAACACCTCTGGGACATTATGTTTTGGTCCATCCAATGCCACCAGGTTGCACCTCAGACTGTCCAGGAGCTCAGTGATGTCCTGGTCCAGATCTGGGAGGAGATCCCCCACAACACCATCTGTCATCTCATTAGAAGCATGCACCGATGTTGTCAGGCATGTATACAAGAACACAGGGGCCATACAAAGTGCTGCGTACAATTTGGAGTTGCTGAAATTCAGTTTGGGCAAAATGGACTAGCCTGCCACATCATTTTTTCACCCTGTTATTTGGGGCGTCTTTGAATTCAGGGCTCTGTAGGTTGATCATTTTCATTTCCATCAAACGATGTGGCATCCTTTTGTTCCTAACACATTACCCAGTCTATATCAGTATAGATATCCAGGAGGATTTCTTGTTCCCATTGAGATCTGATGTGTTTTCAAAGTGTTCCTTTAATTTTTTTGAGCAGTTTTTATATATATCTATATCTATCTATATATATATATGTATGTGTGTGTATTATATATATATATATATATATATATATATATATAGTTTATTTTTTAAATAATTCTGTTGAAGCATGGTTGAAAATCAATGTCTGACTTTCATTCGTTAAATTTCATAGAATTTTTATTTATTATTACTTTTGTCAGATTAAAGTTATTTCTGTGACCATTGTGAGTGGTCTATGTGGTATATACAGTATATATATATACTGTGTAACTTGCGTAAGTAGCATAATGGCACAACGAGAAACCTACATATTATGTGTGTAGTCGGATAAAGCGAATGCCGGTATTCACGCCAGCCAGGTTATAATAATAATAATAATAATAATAAGTTGCATTGAGAGCCTTTCACTAACTCAATGTCGCTTTACATACAGTGTGTAAAAAAAAAAAAAAAGAGGTTATGATGGCAAAGACGTGCAGCGCTTTTTTGGGAATACGTCTACATTACATGGCAGCGGACTGCAAGAGTGGAGTAGAGAAGCGTAACAGCAACATAAGTAAAAGATATGCGCAGGATTATGACAGTTGATAGATGGGCCGTTATACTGACTTTTCGGGTTCAAAGGGTTTAAAAACGCGCCCATCGTCAGTCTGAACTCTCACGGCTCGTTTACAGTAAGTTAAAGTGTAATGAATATTTTATAATTAGATGTGGACCACCCTGTATAACGCCCGATTAGTGTCACACCATCACATGAATGTGTGCTAAAGCCCAAAGGACTTAAATCAAAGCTTTATTTCTTTCTTTCTCTTTCTGTTGTTTCTCTGCCTGACCTACCTGGATAAAGGTCTTTCTCTGAATTGCCATTCCCAATATTTCTTTTCCCTTACCTACAAGTGTCTTTTTTGGGGAAATTTTTTTCTTGTCTTCTTAGGGGTGGGTGGGAGCCTATCAATAATCAGGGCCTGTTAATTGCAGCAACCTTCATGTGAGTTTGGGCTATACAAGAAATAAATTGTTGTATACTTGTAAGACTGCATGTGACAATAACGGAGACCCGGATACCTGCAAACCCTAGAAACACCAATGGCGTCCGTTAAACTTAGCTGGTCCCTCATAAGGTTTACTCCATCGTAATATACATTTACCGGACAAAAACCCCTTCTCTTGCCCCAGCAAATGCACGGCATTACTAACATTAAGTCTCAAATAAAGGGTATTCTTCCCTCAATTTTTAAGGCCTCCATTAATTTAAATATGTTAATTAATGAATCAGGTGCACAGTGATGCAATGGCAGTCCGCGGTCTCATAGGCTGTACTAATCAGGTCAGTCATGTGACCAAACATTGCAAAGCACCCACTGCATGCCCCCATTACACTATGGCTCAGATTAGGCTGAGCTGACTCAAAGGGCATTTTGTGACTAAACTTGCGGGCACCACCCAACTTACATCACAGGTAATAATAATAATCCTTGACATTTATATAGCGCTTTTCTGAGTCAGTGGGGAGTCACTTCAACCACCACTAATGTGTAGCATCCACCTGAATGATGCGACAGCAGCCATTTTGTGCCAGTGCGCTCACCACACATTGGCTGTTAGGTGGTGAACTGGGTGAGACATAGTTAGCCAGTTAGACACAGGGGATAATTAGGGGGCCAGAATGACCAGACCGTGGTGGGCGATTTAGCCAGGACATCAGGATACACCCTACACTTTATGGAGGATGCCCAGGGTTCTTTAATGACCACAGAGAGTTAGGACCTTGGGTTTACACTCATTCGAGGATGGCACAATATTTACAGCACAGTGAACTCCTCTTCCAGCAGCAACCCAAGCTTTTTCCTAAATGGCCTGCCATCTAATTACTGGCCAGGCTTGAAAATGCTCAGCTTCAGGTGGATGACCTCTTCGGAAGTGCAGGTGGTGTGGCTGCTGGCTAAATACAAGGACGTGGATTGAATATCCACTGACAGGTACAAGAACTTGGGCTATCATACACTTCAAAATTACAAGACAGAACCAGCATACCCACGAAAAACCATAGCTCCTTGGATTTTATTAGGTATTTGTTGACAGTGCTGTAATCAAAAAAATAATTCAAACTAAACAACCAATCCTGGAAGCCAGAGTGGGGGTGGGGGGGGTTTGAGTAGACGAGAGAGAGAGAGAGAGAGAGAGAGAGAGAGAGAGAGAGAGAGAGAGAGAAAGAAAGAAAGAAAGAAAGAAAGAAAGAAAGACAGAAAGACAGAAAGACAGACAGACAGCTGGCCAAAGCATCAGCAGATTATCTTCAATGGCTCCCAAACAGTGACTCTGTACTCCCAATAAAAGCCCAAATTATCTAACTTGTGTGCAGGCTCCATGTTTGACCCATCCCACCGTGGGTCCAAGCGGGTTTGCTCCAGTTTTCTCCCACAGTCCAAAGACATGCAGGTTGAGTGGGCCGGTGGCGCTAAATGGTCCCCTGATGGATGTGTGTGTACAGTGTGTGTGTGTGTGTAACGGGTGTCACCCTGCCATGAGCTGCTGCTGCTGCTAAGATTGGCTCCAGCTGCCCCCTTCTGCCCTGGCTAAACGAGTTTAGAAGACGGGTAGATCCACAGACTCTGTAATCCATCCTGCCCAATGCCTGTCCCCAAATCTCAAAACAGGTAGACAGATACTCTGCACTAGAGGTAAATATCCAAACTATCAGTAAGTAACATTTTTAAATTTCTTCTAATACTCTTTTCTTCTTTTTTTCCCCTCGGGGAACTCTACAGCTGACGTTACTAATGCCCATCCAGCTCCACGCTGGCTTTTGACAGTCGAGCCTCCAAGGCCACCAAAATGGCCATGGCTGGAGTTGCAGCCCGGTTTCTTCTAGCATCACATATCTACATTACAACAGATGAAATCAGTGCGAGCCTGTAAATGGTTGTCTTTTCTTTTTCTTTTGAAACAGGTTAAAAACTTTCGGTAGCCAGTGAAACATTTAACACATTGAGACGGTGCTCTACAGTTATTTTTTCCTGCAGGCCCGTTTAATTCTGTGTTGTTCATTCAGGTGCAATTTAGGGCAGCAGAGGTACCGTCACTCCCTCGATTTTTAAACCTTTTGCCCACGACGTGTGCTGCCGTAGCTCTTTAATGTTATTATGTGTGATTTGAACATTAGACTTCATCACAAATTTCCTGTACAAACATAAGGCACTAGAACTTGTCAACACTCACATTCATAGGCAGCAGCACTCCTCCTCCTCCTCTTCCTCCACATGCTTGTGTATTCGCTGCATTAGAATAGAAATTGAATTGTGGGACAGGCACTAAAGTGAACGTGGACCAGGTTTGGCTGGCTGCTGCCATTTTAAGATCAGGACTGCGGGTGGATGGGAATTGCGGTTTTTGGGAAGGGCTGTGATGCACATTAAGCTTAACGTCAAAATTGTTGACTACTGAAGTTCATTATTCCTGTGCCTTCACGGCCAAAATTTCCATTATTTGTTTTCATGAATATTGTAATGGCACTGATGATTTGAGTCAGCTAGGAATGAGTCGCCCAAGTATGAGCTGGCAGTACGTCACCAGTGGCAGAGGCTCCTATATATAACGGTAATCTAGCAGAGTCGCATATCTTTCCAACTAGTGCAGAAAACAGTCTTTTTAAGGATAGCGAGCCACCTCAAAGAGACCCGAAAAGAGCAGAGAGTTCATCTGTTGTGCCGCTTGGCGCCAACGCTACATTGGTGTCAGAGAAGTGGGATGTGAAGAAGCAGAACACCGAGTGTCTCAGAGACCTAACATGGACCTGCTTGGCTCTACAAGGAAGATGCTGGAGAGTCTCGAGGCTCAGATCCATCATCTGGAGTGGCGATTGCAGGAGCAGCAGTAGGTTTGGGGTGTGTTACAGTCGAGAGAGTGGTGTTAAAAATGCACAGACAGCTCATAAAGGCGTTGGAATCTCAAAGCGGAGGTCCAGACCTAGATTGCTGTTTATAGCTCCAGGTCAGTCAAATAAACTAGCCAAGGGAGCGGTATATCCGCATCTCCATACAAGGAAGTTCGTCTACTTGCTTATATCTGACCAGCATTGAATGCTGAATACTTGGTTCATTACGCGATTCCAGCAGTGAGCGGAGTTCATGACGGCGCTGTACGGGACTATCAGGGGCAGCGAGTGGCTGCGCGTGCACGTGACAGACACCACTGAGCATGCGTGGGATTAAATAATATATATATATATATATATATATATATATATATATATATATATATATATATATAGCGAGCAAGCTCGAGCACAAAAAGAGATCGCCAGCAAATCAGGACTAAATTACAAGCAGCGCTCTCTCCACGGAACACCTCGACCGCTAAACGGAAAATTCCCACACCACTCCTGCTCCAAGCGAGCGACCCAAAACCCAGTCATTCACAATAAACGTAAAGCAATGAGGGAGCATCCCTTAAAGTCAACACCTTAATGTCGCGCATGTGGGCCAGATTTGAGCGATCAGTGCGCTGCATAATCACCACTTAAAATATGTAATCGCTCTGCGTGACGCGTCATCCCTCATCGCCGGGGATTCCTACCTGTGCGCGACACCCGCAGCCGACTTGAAGTCTCACCTTCTGCTGTTTTCCTTGGCCTTGAGGCGTCAAAGTAATCTCAACACGGGTGCCCGATTCAAGTAGTGGCTGCGAGCTCCAAGAAAGCAGGCGAGCCATAAATATACGTCATCCGTCTGCGACGCCGGAGATGTAACCCCGCCCTCTCATCTGCGCACGCGTCTTCTTGTTTCAATGTGGGACAGCTTGAGGCTTAACACACATCAATGAGAGCCGCATTAGCTATAGCCAAGAGACTCCAGTGAACGAGGAGCGTGTCTCCACTATCACAGGCAAAAGGGAGCAGAAGAAGAGAATAGAAATAAAGAATAAAACAGACAAGGAGGCGGAGTGCCGGTGAGCAACGGGAGCATCGAGCGGGGAGGGAGCAATCGGGTGGGAGAAGAGAGGAAACCAACTGGAGCGGGACGGGACCAGGAATGTCATGAGGGGCAGAAGAAACAAGGGCAGCGTGTGGGCAATGAATAATGAGAATGAGGATGAGAGGATGAAAGAGAAAAGAGAGCCGCGGCGATTTGCCGATGTGCTTCGTATAGATGGTGACGGAATTTCGCGCGCATCACTGACCGCGCACTTCCACTTCAGATTGTAACGTTGTTGCATTCCCAAGATTAATATAAATATATATATATATATATATATATATATATATATATATATATATATATATATATATATATTGGTGTGTGGGTGTGTTTGTGTGTGTCCTGTGGTGGGTTGGCACCCTGCCCAGGATTGGTTCCTGCCTTGTGCCCTGTGTTGGCTGGGATTGACTCCAGCAGACCCCGTGACCCTGTATTCGGATTCAGCGGGTTAGAAAATGGATGGATGGATGGATATATATATATTTGTGGGAATGCGAGACACAAAGTTTATTCTTGTATTATTAATTATTATTTTATTATTTATTTGTCTTATCGTGACATTCTTCTGAGTTAGTAAAGTCTAGAAAGGTATCGATTTCATAAAGCTATTGTAACAATCATAACCTGCATGTCTTTTTGCATAAGAGCAACTGTAAACCTGCTTTTGCCCACCCCTGTATATATGTGTGTATATATTTTCTTATCTAATACGCTACCATGGCTGTTCGTTTGTCTGTCCAGGATTTTAAATCACCTGTGGCTCGCAAACCCTTTGAACTATTGACCGGAAATTTGGTACACATACACTATGTGACGTCTACTATCCGCTTGTTGGGTGGCGATTGACCTCTAAGGTTATTCCTCTGTTTATTTTATTTTATTTTATTGTAGAATCAACTGTCAGCAGCAGCCAATGGGCGGCTGTGCGGTTCATGTGTACGGGCGCCGTTCTCATCGCTACTACCTTTGCCATCACTTTCCCTACCTCTTCATATTTAAATCATTCCTGAGGCAGATTGAAGACTTAAGTGCCAGCTTAAGTGAAAAATAAAAAATGACAGAAAATGTACTAAGTAATTGCAAAACAAAAAAAGACCTAATCAGTTTTAACGCGAAAAGATGCTGCTCAGGAAGCAGCCAGCGCATCATCTTCTGAGCAAATGAATGGTAAACATACAGAGAAAGACAGAGGATGAAAACTTTAAGTCAAGTGAATTCACTGCACGTTATCATGCAGTGTGACATTACTGGTATATAATAATATGTATATTTGTGTATAGTTTTCATTTAATGGGGGATCCCATTTTTTTTGTAATCTGGTTCAGCTGCACCATTTTCAGTATTGCACTATATGGTCCATAACAAATCCAGCAATGGAAAGTTTCTGTGGTGCCCCCTTTCTCTCGATGCCCTAAGCACATTCTTATTTGTTCTTAATGGTTAACCCATCCCTGGAATAACGGGACACAAGCAGGCAGTGACACAGAGTTAATTCAGAGCACAACCTACAGGTCTTTTAGATGAGTTAAGTAGGGAGCATTCAAAATACTGAGCGCAGTACCGATTCCTAAACACAGAGGGAACGTGCAAACTCTGTATAGATAGCAACAGCACTGCCATTCAAGTCAAGGATCTGGTAGCCATTAAACATTTAAGAGTGATTCTTCCTCCATACAGTAAATGACTGCATTTCTCCTAACCACTATTCAACCACGTCATTCCTATTTTTTTTTTTTTTTGATATTTCAATTTGTGGATATTCAGTTTCTTAAATTGAGAGATGTTTTCTTAAATTTTCACAAGAGCCAGTGACTCACGCAAACGTCCACAAAACGTTTAGCATAGATAGGAGGGAAGAGAAGTAACATGAGGAGTTTGTGTTGAACAAGGCAGAAATAAGTCTACGTAGTTCAGTTAACACCATGCGTATGAACTCAGCAGGTTCTGTGCACAAAACCATCAGCTTTTGAACTGCAAGCCATCCCTCGTTTATCTCAGCCGCTTAATAAGGTTCAAGGCTACAGTGGATACAGGCAGGGCCGTTTCTGGGCATAGGCGGTCTTGGGCGCCATCTAGTGGTCAGGGCGCCTCACTGCAGCCTCGTATACAGATCCCTGTCTTTATTTTGGTTAGAAAAAATAATTCGGACCGGACCGGACACAAAGAAATATTTAAGTTTTGCTCCTCAGCAGCGTCTGCACTTTGCACAGAACAATCTATTGCCCAGAAACGGCCCTGGAGGACGCAACATTTTTGTTTTATACAATACATACCTACGAACACTTGGACTCAAAGCGAATGTCAAATGATATTGTTTTATTTTATTTTCGCATACTAGGGATGTTCGGTCTAAACGTCTGAAGACCTACACATTCCAAAAATAGTACGAACAACAACAACAATGATGATGACGATGATGCCATTAATAATGATACTCAAACTGTAGCAAAGAAGAGACAGACATGGCGAAATAAAATAAAACGATCAAAATGACAACAGGACTGTAGCTCTTAAGTGAATTGTTAAAAGCTGTTTTAACCAAACCTATGAACGTCTCAAAAATGGACATATATATATATATATATATATATATATATATATATATATATAGAATCCAAGGTAAAAGCACTAAGAAGATTTTTATTAAAGATCTCTTCTTTCACAGTGCCCTTCAAGCACCCAGCCACCAACAGACAATTAGATAACACCACAATAATCGCTATTCTCTTTCTTCTTCTTCTCCTCCACACCTCCCAGCAAGCTTTGTCCACCTCCTCCCCACTCCGGCTCACTTGTTGGGTCTCCATCGTTTTTTTTTTAAAATAGTCCTTGACCCAGAAGTGCTTCTGTCCTTCCTCCCACGTGATTTGTCAGCTGGAGAATTTGAGTTCTTTAATCAGCCCGGAAGCACTTTGGGGCTTCTGTCCTCGTGTCTGCCTAGTACTTCCGGGCTATAAGGAAAGCATGAGTCCCCAGGTCCTTTGAGAGCACCCTCTGCTAGCACCCAACAGGGCTGAGAAACCGAACTCCAAGTCCCAGGATGCCTTGCTGGAATCCGGGGCACTGCTGTACTCCAGCTGCTAGCTGCTTGGGGGGTTCGGCGAGGGGCTGCATTAAAGCCATCCCCATCCCCATGCAAGAGGTATTTTGTGTTAGGAATGTGGGGTCAACAGGCAGGAATAAGATGCAGAGAAAAGAAGAGGAGTGACAAGAGGAGTGCTGCTGAGTGTGAAGCAGTTGGGCAGGTATTAGAGCCACCTTCCCTAATAGTTTGTCATTCAGGAGGGACCACCGAGGCTGGAGGTTGGCTTGCTAATACTTTAAACGACAGTCAAATGTGATTTAATGTATGTTTGTGCTGAACGTATCTTTATGCTAGTTTTACTGAAACTGAGGTTTCGAATTTCAGTATGCCTCTTTACAACGGTGGTCTTAGTTGAGGTCAAACTCTGCTTTGAATCTTTCAGTGTTGTATTTGAGCAAACTTGCTAACCTACGTTGACAGTATAAAGCAGTTCCAAGTGATATAAAAACATGCATTTGACAATTTCCTGCTTTGCATTGTTCTCCACTTTGTCTCAATCTATTAGACTTTCTCTGTTTATCAAGTTGGTTTTCTCTCCAAATCCGCCGTGATCTCCTTAGGCTAACATGAAGGGTTCACAACATTTCAGACCTCTGATAAAATCTTAGTTGTTGGTGTTTAGTTAACTCCTTGTTGCCTAAATTGATTTACATTTATATATATAAAAAAAAAAAAGAAAATTGTGTTTTTGCAGATGCTAAATTAAGGAGAGGGGTGTAGCTGCAGACTGCAATACTAATGCCCACAACGTCAGTCACAAAACGCCCTTTGACTGAGATAACCCTCCTACAACTCTAATCTTAACCACAGTGTAACGGGGCCCTAATGCTAATCACAGTCTAATGTGATGGGTGTTACGTGAGGGACGTTGCGGGTGCTTTGTAATGTGGGGGGTTTTACATGTCTGACCTCATAGGTACTGCAGTCTGCAATCACACTCTGTTGAAGTGGAGATTGTTAATTTGAATATAGCACACAAGCAAACAATAAGCTGGTACGTATTTTTATCTTAGCACAACTTATCTCAGCTTTGGACAGTTTCCTCAAAATTAGTAGCCAAAATCCATGTGCATGGCCACGCCAATACTTCACTTCCATCAGGCGGATGTAGTTTCCACTACGACTGCTAGATGGCGTGACCAGTGCTTCGAATACGATCCTTGGTATGTATCAAATACGCATCAACTGGCATTGATGGGATACATACGCCACCTGGGCTGCATTCAGGCTGGAAGTGGTTGGAAGCAATTTCGTGACATTCGACTATAAGGGGTTAACAATGAAATATGCTTATTTTTTTTTTTTTATTAACTATTCTCATTACTTTTACTTTGTCACTTTTATTTTCACAGGTAAAAAGGAGCCTCCTTCCCAGGTCACAGGGGCGTGGAGTCAGGTGCTTAACGGCTTCCAGGACAGGACCGACTGTCCATGTGATTGGGGAAATCAGAGGAGAGAAGACCAGACATTTGGGGGGGAGAGAGAAGAGTTTTCCACAGAACATGGCCTCCGCCAGTGACGATGCCACAGATGAAAGGCTGGCCCACATTAAACAAGATGATTGTAAGTGGGGTGCACTGGAGGATTTGTGTGTGAAGCTGGAGGACTGTGAAGGAAGAATTCCCATTTTGAAAGAGGAGGAGTTTGAGGGGAAAATTGTTCAAGTTAAAGTGGAGGACTCTAAAGATTTTTCAGTCAGTCTTGAACTGCAGAAGCATGAAACGGGCACCATTTTCCAGCAAGACATTTGTGGAGAGTCACATTCCAGTGTACAGCCCTGGCTCTCTAAAATGAGACAAATGGCTAACCAGGAGGTGAAATCTGAGTTTTCTGAATTTGAAGAGAAAATCAAAGGAACAAACGAGAGAGAAGCAGACGAGCAGCCGTTATCTGGCACTGTGGGAATAAGTAAGTAATGTGAGGAGACATAAAGGACAGCGAAACTGAGGAAAGTTTCAGGTTGGTTCTTGTGTTGGTTTTGGGTGCTTTCAGTAGGTGCTGACATTGAGAGTTTCTTTGCCGCCTTTGTCGATTTCTGTTAAGCGTTCAACTCAGTTGATCGAGCTGCCCTGTGGGACATCCTGAGGGTTCGCGGGATCCGCTCGAGGTTGCTGGATATCATGTTGGGCCTGTACACTGGTACTGTGAGTGCTGTGCAGAGTGGAGGTAGACCCTCTCAGCTGATTCTGGGGTCTGTCAGGGTTGTGTTCTGCTCCTACTCTGTTCAATGCTTGCATGCACTGGGTGTTGGGCAGGGTGGTGGGGTCCAGGGGCTGGGGGGCATCTGTTGGTGAAGAAAGATTCACGGATCTTGACTTTGCTGATGATACTGTGATCTTCACAGAGTCAATGGAGGCTCTAATTGGGGGACTAAGTGAGGGGTCCGAGTATCTGGGCTTGCGAGGGTCCTGATAAAAACCAAAGAGCCAGGCCTTTAATGACCTCTTGGGCACGGCCATCAGCAGTGTGTCTGTCTGCAGAGAGAGAGGGTGTCGACCTCGTCGAGAGGATTACTTACCTCAGCAGTGACATTCATGTCTATGTTGACTCTTCCAATGAAGTCAGTAGACAGATTGGGAGAGCATGGAGGGTCATGAGGTCACTAGACCTCAAAGGACGCACCTGTTTGATGATGAGATGAAGACTGGACTCCTTCATGTGTGTCTCTTCAGAGTATCCTTGGGTACCGCCGGTTTGACTTCATATTGCTCACGGCGTCCCGAATGAGACACATGACCTGCATTATGAGGGAGCGGCAGTTACGGCACTATGGTCATGTGGCGCGATTACCCGAGAGTGATCCAGCCTATTGTTGAAGACCCGAGAGGCTGGACCTGACCAAGGGGACACCCACGTAACACCTGGCTGCGGCAGATAGATGGTCATTCCCAGGGTGGAGGGACTGGACCACTTGTCTCCCTAGGGGGTTGCCAACCTGGATCCCGAGGAGCTGTGCATGCTCCCCAACCTGACCTGACTTTGAGAGGACTTGCAAGTGTGTTTGTTTTGGTGTTGATAGCAGATGGGAATGAAAGGGAGATCCAGCAATAGAGACCAAGTGCTCGGGTGTGTAACAACTAAGAAGAGCTGACATAAAAAGTACTGTATATACTGTAAGTCGGGTCTTGAAACCCGAAAAAAATGATCATAAAATTAGACCCCAATTTAGATAGATACTTTATTAATCCCAAGGGGAAATTCACATATGCCAGCAGCAGCATACTGATAAAAAAACAATATTAAAATTAAAGAGTGATAACAATGCAGGTATAACAGACAATAACTTTGTATAATGTTTTTAGCTGCCTCCCGTAGTATAGTAGGCAGGATAGCACAGATAGATAGATAGGAAATGCACTATATAATAGATAGATACTTTATTAATCCCAAGGGGAAATTCACATACTCAGGCAGCAGCATACTGATAAAGAACAATATTAAATTAAAGAGTGATAACAATGCAGGTATAACAGACAATAACTTTGTATAATGATTTTAGCTGCCTCCCATAGTATAGTAGGCAGGATAGCACAGATAGATAGATAAATAGATAGATACTTTATTAATCCCAAGGGGAAATTCACATACTTAGGCAGCAGCATACTGATAAAAAAAAAAAAACATTATTAAATTAAAGAGTGATAACAATGCAGGTATAATAGACAGACAATAACTTTGTATAATGTTAACATTTACCCCCCTGGGTGGAATTGAAGAGTTGCATAGTGTGGGGTCTCCTCAGTCTGTCAGTCTGTCTGTCGCTGAAGCTGCTCCTCTGTCTGGAGATGATCCTGCTCAGTGGACGCAGTGGATTCTCCATGATTGACAGGAGCTTGTAACCAATTTAAACTTGTACGCCCATTCAAAAATACAACACTTAATTATTTTTTTTTTACATCTTCTTGCTTCTTCCAATCTCGCACCAGACTCATCGAATTTTGTCTCAGCAGCGCAGTTACCAGTTTCTTTCACCACTTCATCCGTCCAACCATTCATTATCCAACCTGCTATATCCTAACCACAGGGTCACGGGGGTCTGCTGGAGCCAATCCCAGCCAACACAGGGCACAAGGCAGGAAACAAACCCCGGGCAGGGTGCCAGCCCACCACAGGGCACACACACCCACACACCAAGCACACACACACTAGGGACAATTTAGGATCACCAATGCACCTAACTTGCATGTCTTTGGACTGTGGGAGGAAACCCACGCAGACACGGGGAGAACATGCAAACTCCACGCAGGGAGGACTCAGGAAGCGAACCCACGTCTCCTTACTGCGAGGCAGCAGCGCTACCACTGTGCCACCGTGCCGCTTCGCCACTTCAACAACTTTTAATTTAAAACCAGCTTCCTATTTTCTTCTGATCGAACACTCCATCATAGATAAGGGATGCGCAAACGATAAAGGTGTATGAGGGTGTGAGATACAAAAAAAAAAAACACAAAACAGTGCAAGGATTACTTTGGAATAGTTTGGGTATTACCGTGCGGTCACGTAGGCACAATAGAGAGAGAGAGGTTAGGAGCCCCCGCTGATACAGCGCATTGCCGCACCCACATAGAATAAAAAGGCCGTGTGCTCCGTGGTTCCTCTCTCAGGTGGGCGTTAGCATATCGTACTCTCTTGGACCAATAGCATGAGTTTTCTCCATTTGACTTATATGACCAACATTCTAAAATACCGGAAATTATATTGTACAAATCAAAATCTGACTTAACCGTGGGAGAACTTAAACACGAGTATATTAACGGTAATGAAATGTAAAGGTTTGCGTGAACTGCAAAACACTGAAAATGTCCAACACACGAGTTTCTCAAATAAAGATGTGATTTTAAAAGTAAAAAAAAAAAAAATGTATTTTATCAATTGTGCTTTAATAAGTGGACAAATGTGCACCACCAAAATTTAAAATAAATAAATGAATTAATAAATAAGTCAATAAATTGATAAATAAATCCTTCATAAATCTACAGGAGTGATTTTTGGAGCAAAGACCGAGCTGACCTGCCAGTTTCCAGAAGCTCTTGGTCTGCTGCCCCACCCGACCCCAGAGCCCCTCTATAGTTACTCCACAAAGCATTGTCTTTGAGCCCTTGGACAACTGTGCTAACCACTGCACCACCGTGCTTTACTAATAGGAGAGAAGATAGAGACAGACTTACCATTTACTTTAAATCAGGTGTGACAGATAGAACCCTTAGACAACACGTCTGACACCAGATAAAAGTTCAGTGATGAATTTAATTTCTTAAATTGTGCACAAAGCACCTCCACTAGTCTCAATAATAAATCAATACAATAAACAATCCTCCAATCCACCCAGCAGCTCAGTCACCATTCCTCTTAACTCGGCTCTCCTGCTGGAATCTCCCACAGTCCTTTTATAGTCCTCGACCCGGAAGTGCTTCTGTCCCTCAGTCCACGTGATTTCATAACCCTTCCGGGTCAGGTGAAAACTCCCTCTTTTCTTCAGCCTGGAAGTACTTTGTTTCTTCTGTCCCCGTGATTAGGGAGTACTTCCGGGTTATCTGGAAAATACAATTCCCTGTTCCTCCCTGCAGCGGCCCCCACGGTATCCAACAGGGCTGTGAAGAAAAACCCCAAGGTCCTTGATGCCCTGCTGGAATTCGGAGCACATCCATGTTGCAGGGAGGACTCCATCCAGGGGCGTGGGGGCATTGGCCGGAATAAACTGCCGGCCATATACCACGCAGGTTTCTAAGTTGTCCACATTGTATCCAATAAATCAAACAATGAAGGAGAACTCAAATTCACTTTCCATATTTCCATTGTTGTTTGTGAGATGTCAACATGAATGTAAGACAAAATCAAGGGGCTGCATCCATCATTGAAGATCCATCCATCCAGTATCCAAACCGTTATATCCTAACTACAGGGTCACGAGGGTCTGCTGTAGCCAAACCCAGCCAACAGAGGGTGCAAGGCAGGAAACAAACCCCGGGCAGGGTGCCAGCCCACTGCAGATCAATGAAGATGAGAATTCAAATGGTGTGAGCATCAATAAAATGAGGATTAGTAAAAGCAAGAGAAGGGGGGCATGAATGACCAGTGGACATGGAGGGGCTTGGCCTTGAGTTGGCTGAATCCACATGACAGACAAACTTCCTCAGCTCCTCTTCTTGTCAGATTCCAATTTGTCCATTTTCTTAACCTGGGGTCTTCATCAGCTTTTGAAGCAAGGCAGACCGCAGCCTAAGAATGGATGCCAGTCCAATGCGGGGCACACTGGCACATCAGACAGCGATTAACAGAGCAGACACATATTTGGTGAACGAGAGGAAAATGGAGAAACTGCACAGACAAGGGTTAAATAATCCAAATCCATTTACACAGTGGAAGTGATTGACACTCAATTTAAAAAGCAGGCCTTAGTAACGTCACACAAAATGTCATAAGTGATATTCTGGGAAACAGGAATGGAAGTGTGGGGTGAGGCAGAAACAGCCACAAGTGTGCAACATCCATCCATCCATTATCCAACCCGCTAAATCCCAACTACAGGGTCACGGGGATCTGCTGGAGCCAATCCTAGCCAACACAGGGCGCAAGGCAGGAAACAAACCCCGGGCAGGGTGCCAACCCACCACAGGGCACACCCACACATCAAGCACACACTAGGGACAATTTAGGATCGCCAATGCACCTAACCTGCATGTCTTTGGACTGTGGGAGGAAACCCACACAGACACGGGGAGAACATGCAAACTCTATGCAGGGAGGACCCAAGAAGCGAACCACAGGTCTCCTAACTGCAAGGCAGCAGCGCTACCCACTGCGCCACCGTGCCACCCAGTGTGCAACATATCTCATGTTAATTAATTGTTTATTTTAAAATGTTTAACTTCGTTCTTTATATCATTGCAGATTTACCAAAGAATGCCAGCTTTTCACTATTTTCGTCAGCTCAGACGTCTCCTCAGTGCAAACAGCAACACCAACAGGACAAGGAGCAGATGATGAAATTAAAAACAGGATCGGAGCAGAAGACAGCAGCCTGTTTGCATTTCAGTTCTCTTCCTGTAAGAGAAGCCATCAACACCGATCAACAACGAGGGCATAACACCGACCAAGGGGCTTTGCGTACTGACCAAGAGTGTGGACAAATGTGTAAAAACCAATCTGATGGTAAAAATCTCAAGTCAAATCATGCAAAGCCAAAGTCATATTACTGTTCTGAGTGTGGCAAACAATTCCTCCATAAGAGCAGTCTGCCAGCACATATAAGAAAACATACTGGAGAAAAACCTCATTGCTGCTCCGAATGTGGCAAACGATTTTATGACAGTTACAAGCTCCAAAGACACACAAGAATCCACACTGGAGAAAAGCCCTATGGCTGCACGGAATGTGGGAAACGATTCATTCAAAATAGCCATCTTCAGAGCCACTCAAGAACTCATACTGGAGAAAAACCTCATTGCTGCTCGCAGTGTGGCAAACGATTTTCTGACAGTTACAGTCTCCTCACTCACACAAGAATACACACTGGAGAAAAGCCCTATGGCTGCGGAGAATGTGGAAAAATATTCATCAAAAGTAGCCACCTTCAGAGACACAAAAGAGTTCATACTGGAGAAAAGCCATATGTCTGTTCCGAATGTGGGAAACGATTCACAGACAGTAGCACGCTTCGTCAGCACACACACATTCATACCGGAGAGAAGCCGTATAGCTGTTCTGAATGCGGAAAGAGATTTCTCCAAAATGGCGGCCTTCAGGCACACATAAGAGTTCATACTGGAGAAAAACCTCATTGCTGCACTGAATGTGGCAAACGATTTTCTGATAGCCGTAGTCTCCGAAGACACACAAGAATTCACACTGGAGAAAAGCCATATAGCTGTGCTGAATGTGGCAAACAATTCACGGACAGTAGCTATCTTCAGAGACACACAAGAGTTCACGCTGGAACCAAACAACAGAAATAGTGGTGCTGGGATCAACACTTTTAAGCTCATCTTGACATCTTACCAATTGCCATAACTTCATACGGATTGATAAAGGAAGCGTTATTAGGAACCAGGCAGGCGTTTTGCTGAGCTCTTGATGCAGAGTAAGAAATAAAGCAATGCAACTGAACTGTCATGACTAAAGATTGAGGTTCACTCCTATCATGACAGTAGGCACACCAAGACCATTTGGAGAAATGAATCCTCTAAATGGCGCCATATGTCTGTTCTGAATGTGGCAAATGTCTCGCCAACAGTTGAACTCTTCAGCAGCACACACATGCTATACCGGAGAGAAGCTGAATGTAGCAAAAGATTTTCCAATAACGTCACTCTGTAGAATCACTTCAGTATCCACACTGTCCTGCAGTTCTAAATGCGGCGGAAGATTTCCCCATAACAGCTGCCTTAACAATCATTCGGAAATTCAGAGTGAGGAAAAATTGTATTGCTGCTCTAAGTATAGTAGAGGATTCTCACTATCAAGTGATTTTCAAGGGTACTTAAGAATCCATAGTAGAGAGAAACCTTCATATTTTACTAATTGTGGTAAACGATTCTCAAACAGCAGTGGATTTCATAACTGTAAAAAAATCTCACACTGGTATGAAACCTTAGAGCTCTTCTGAATGTGGCAAGTGTTTCTCAGACAGTCGGAGTCTTAATGACCACAGCCCTGAAAGAGTAAGCTGCAGAGCGAAGAATGAAGGAATGGTGGGGGGACTGAAATGTAACTCTCCCAACTACTTAAGTCTGGGTAAGTACCTTCACATGGTGGGCTTCGTTTGTACAAGACTGAAAACATAACTCATCAAGGGAAAAATACTATTACAGCATTAATAAAGTCCTTCAAACTGATCACATGTCTCACAGGATAAAAATATACCCACTGTCCACCTGAGCAGTAAGGTGGGTGATGGTGGTAATGATAGTGATGAAGACCTTCAAGGTAGAGACAGTCTAGATCAGCGGTTCTCAACGTTGGGGGGTCGCCTAAGACTATTGGAAACATGGGTTTTGTCTATTATAATGTGTACAAGTTGTTATTGTACAATTCCTTTCATTGGTAGTTACTAGTTTTTTACTATAATTGTCATTCGGGGATAGATGTTGCAGACAATTGAATCAGAATAATTTCAAACGTTTTAATTGTTGTAACTTTATTATTTTTAACTGTTTACATTACTGTGTAACAATTCATCCTGTGTGCGCTCACACGAGACGATTACTACCGCTAATCTGTCCTAGTTGACGGCAGATGATAAAAGGATAGGCCAATATCGCCAGTGGCGTAGGTCAAGGGGTGACATCTGTCCCCGGGCGCATCATCCAGGGGGCGCCAAATTGATGTTACGAAATTTTAGAATGAAATGTTTTCCATTCTTAAATGCACTAAAAAGTAAATAATAAAAAAAAAAAAACATTTGCATACTCAGTCCATCACTCCATCAGTATGAGGGTATCTTTTTCCAATGTTTTTTTATCTCTCTCTGATTTCGAAGCACGTATTAGTTCTATATACCCAACAGACAATAATGTATCCCCTCCACTACTCTAACATGCTTGACACCCACCCAGAAACATTTTTGACGTTATTAAACAGGTCGCGCGACTGACATGAGGCATTAGGGCTCATTTATACTTCACGCTCAGAACGCGTACGCGTCCGCATCATGGCTGCCACGCGTTCCCAACGTTCATTTCACGCGCCCTCTGAGCAGGTCCTCAGAAATTAACGCGACGCATGCGCGAGTTGCAGTACCAGCAAAAAGTCGGGGGGCGCAGTGTGCTAAAAGTTACGTTTTAAAAGTCTCACATACCATCTTTTGTGCCGTCTATTTTTTTTTTTTGCTTTTCCTGCTGTCAGGTCCAAGAAGCTCGTAGCGATGAAAAACTGGGATGACGTTTACGACGGTCTGCTTTAATAATAAAGTAAACTACAAGGTTAAAGTGGACATTTCGAGATTAAAGCCGAAATTTCCACTTTAATCACAAAATAAACGTTTTCACCGTGTCTTTTATTTTTTTCTCAGTGGCTCAAATACAGCGCTATACATTATGTTGCCGATGTGAAGTTGCAAAAAAAAAATAAAAAATAGACGGCACTGAGAATTTTAAAATGTATCGTGTCATTACGATCAGGAATATGCGACGCTTGTATATAAAAGCACCACGAATGCATTTGTATGTCGGCAGTTTGCTTCATCACATCGAAGCATCCATCCCGTAGGATTGGCATAGAGGCTTTCTGTCACATGTAGATAGTACCTGAACGTAATGACAAGATACATTTTAAAAGTCTCACATACCATCTTTTGTGTCGTCTTTTTTAATTTTTTTATTTTTGCAACTTCACAACAGCAACATAATGTATAGCGTTATATTTGAACTACTGAGAAAAAAATAAAGGACACGGTGAAAACGTGTATTTTGTGATTAAAGTGGAAATTTCGGCTTTAATCTCGAATTGTCCACTTTAACCTCGTAGTTTACTTTATCATTAAAGCAGACCGTCGTAAACGTCATCCCAGTTTTTAATCGCTACGAGCTTCTTGGACCTGACAGCAGCGGCAAACAGCAACAGATCACCACACAGAACAAATTAAATGTCTGATATTCCAACTCTCTGCACAAGTCTCACTTGCCGTCTTTTTTTTTTTTTTTTTGCCAACTACAGGGTCACGAGGGTCTTCTGGAGCCAATCCCAGCCAACAAAGGACGCAAGGCAGGAAATAAACCCTGGGCAGGGCACCAGCCCACCGCATATTTTGCTATATACTTTCTTTGAAATCGTTCTTAAATGCGGAAAACGATTTTTTTCTTACAAAAACTAATGACGGATTTAGATTTTAAAGAACACGAAGCGGCGTTATCATTTTCGGAGACTTACATAAATTTTTTTTCATAAAATACTATTATTTTAAATGCATTTTTTTTTTAAATTCTTTCCCTTCCCCATTGCATTTTGGCAAACAGGAGGGGGCGCGAAATCTTCAGTTGTCCCCGGGCGCTGAAAACCCTAGCTACACCTCTGAATATCACACCCCAATTAAATTTCCCGTTTACCCTTTATTCTACACGGTTCAGTCCCTTATTGCCTATACATTTATAGCCCACAAAAACTAATAGTCAATATCAATCATCACTGTTTCCTGCAGAGGCATTAGCTCTCTTGGAAATGTGTTCTTTTAATATTGTGGCTTATTAAATAATTAAACACTATCATAATATACCAGAAAAGGCGATATCCCTCCCATCGTGATTACGGCGGTACAAGAATCACATGAGACAAAATATCTTTTAGCTTACATTTACTGACGTTTTACGCAGTTACAGACGGGGAGGCATATGGACAGACTTTATCCAGGTGGGAATCTGGATCAACACAGTCAGCCATTTTCTCCGTCCCTACGCTGGGAGGTTTTTCAACACACCTGGTGTCGACACAGCCTCGAAGGGTCTGGCCACTGTCCAGACCTTTTATATGGTTCTTGCTTCATCTGCTGGTCTTCTCCGTCTCCGAACAAGGGCTGAATTCCTCTCCCACAAAATACAGAAATATCATAGTGCTTACATGTCGATTCTCATTCTCCCAAAAAGGAAAGAAGGTTTGTGCTGATAGAGGACAGAAATACCCTAACCTGTGTTTAAGCTGACTATACAAGCCTCCAGTTGTCTTTGGCTATCTAATCCAATGCTTGGTCAGCAATTCTAACTGCTGAGCCTCTGTGTGCCACAGTTAACATGCACATGTGAATAAAACTCATAACAGTACTGTCCAGATACAGTGACATAAAGAAAAATGTAGTATTACAATCACATAACGAAATATTGCATAAAATAAAAACAGAATACAATTCGTTACACATGCACCCCCTTTCACCTTATATTGTAGCGCCACAAATATATACACATTAACAATATTCCTTCCCCAGTTCCCTTTCCAGAGATGGTAAATAAATCCACAGTTGTCCACAATGCTGCCCCGCTAAAGCCGGCAGGCAAAACGAGGAGTTCTGACAATTGCGGACGCCTAGCTGTAATCACGTCTTCGTCATAAAATACATACAGTCAGCCTTGCGCTATTATAACAATACAATAAGTCCTTTGATATAGCTCACTCGAGTCCGTAGGAATTAGCGGAACGTTCAATTCCCCAATTAAGAGAATCACTTCCACCTTCTGACAGGATTGTAGGAGCTCTTGGACTTCTTACATGGCCCGTGCAGTAGCTGATCTGTTTTTTTTATTCTCCGATTCTCTTTTTATTCTTTCCCCTGCTCTTCTTCTTTCGCTCTTTAAAACGGCGCGTTTTATGCAAATCACTCCACGAAAGAAAACAGTAAAACCGGAAGTTCCACCTCTGGGGCACTGTTGTCAATCTCCAGATGTAAGAATCATCCCCACAACACCCAATCGACAGCAGAGCACATTATATTTATGTGGCAGCGCTACAACTGTACATCGAACGGCGTGACTTTAGCGGGGATTTATGCACTTCGTGATGTAATTGAAATCACATTTGTTTCTAATTAGTAAAGCATAAACAAACGTTTTATAGTCCATGTTATTGAAGCTATTGTTATATAATATTTTCATTAGCGAACCAATAAATGACAATGGATCACGTAGAGAATAACGTTAAGAAAAGAAAATAGAGTGACGATTTTTTACAATCTCATATATATTTCTCTTCTGGTTCATCCCGCTTACACTGCAAAGCCGGTCCAGTCCACACGCAGCCATCACTGCAGTTCTCGACAAGCTACTGAAGTACGCTTACAAAATAAGTAAACTCTGCATTAGGCGAAAGTTTACTTCTCCAGCTAGATTCCATGCTCAGAACCATCAACCCCTTCGCTAAATCACACAAACACATGCATGAAATCGATTTGCATCTGTCCCATAGGCAAATCCTGTAAACAGATTTCCACGCTGAATATGAATTCCGATCCTATGGTTTACCCACTTTTATTCCCTTACGGAGACATTGGCTGGCACAAAGATTTACAACATGTTCCCGATTAAAAAGAACCGCCAAGCGAAGAAGGCTTACTCAGTGCCAATTTTACGTGTACCGATTAGCAATGAGGAATACATTGAATATTTTGCACTCCTGCGGCGAACTATTCTAACAGTATGTCGTAGATGCGTATGTTAAAACAGAGGGGCGCGTCTCAACAAGATCTGCGCGTGGAACAATACAAAGGACTATCAGACGCGCTGCAAGAAAACGCTGAAAATAACAACGTACGAGTTGGCAAAAATGATCGTATTACCGTCCACAATTCCAGGAAGTCCAAGATACATGCAACAACAACAACAACATTTATTTATATAGCACATTTTCATACAAACAGTAGCTCAAAGTGCTTTACATATTAAAGAATAGAAAAATGAAAGACATAATTATAAAAAATAAATCAACATTAACATCGAATAAGAGTAAGGTTCAATGGCCAGGGGGGACAGAAAAAACAAAAAAACTCCAGACGGCTGGAGAAAAATAAAATCTGTAGGGATTCCAGACCATGAGACCGCCCAGTTCCCTCTGGACATTCTACCTAACATAAATGAAACAGTCCTCTTTGGATTTAGGGTTCTCACGGAAGGGCTTGATGAAGATGATGGTCACGTAGACTTCTGCCTTTTAATCCATCCATCATTGTTGGAGCATCATGAAGCTTTGAGTAGGTGGAGGTGGCGCAGGCCACCACCACAAAGAAACCGGAAAAAGAAACAGAAAAGAGAGTAGGGGTCAGTACGGACTTTAGAGCCACCATGAATAGTTGTTATGATGAATTGAACATACAGAGTATCAGGATTAAGTTAAATTACAATTAAAATGAAGTTATAAAAAGGCCATGTTAAAGTAATGTGTTTTCAGCAGTGTTTTAAAGTGCTCTACTGTATCAGCCTGGTGAATTCCTATTGGCAGGCTATTCCAGATTTTAGGTGCATAACAGCAGAAGGCCGCCTCACCACTTCTTTTAAGTTTTGTTCTTGGAATTCTAAGGAGACACTCATTTGAGGATCTGAGGTTACGATTTGGAATATAAGGTGTCAGACACTCTGATATATAAGATGGAGCGAGATTATTTAAGGCTTTATAAACCATAAGCAGAATTTTAAAGTCAATTCTGAATGACACAGGTAACCAGTGTAGTGACGCTAAGACTGGTGTGATGTGTTCGGATTTTCTTTTCCTAGTTAGGATTCTAGCAGCTGCATTCTGCACTAGTTGCAAACGATTTATATCTTTTTTGGGTGGTCCTGAGAGGAGTGCGTTACAGTAATCTAGTCGACTGAAAACAAACGCGTGAACTAATTTCTCAGCATCTTTCAGTGATATAAGAGGTCTAACTTTACTTATGTTTCTTAAGTGAAAAAATGCTGTCCTAATGATCTGATTAATATGTGATTAGAAATTCAAATTACAGTCAACAATCACCCCTAAGCTTTTTATCTCCGTCTTGACTTTTAATCCTAATGTATCCAGTTTATTTCTATGCGACAAAACTATCAGGATGCCATTGCCATAGTACGTAAATTCGGACAGCCACATTTATTTATCACTTTCTCATGTAATCCTGCTTGGCCGGAAATTCTACATGCACTGTCGGATACCCAAACACCGGAGCACAGACCAGGGGCCTCATGTATAAACGGTGCATATGCACAGAAATGTTGCGTAAGAACTTTTCCACGTTCAAATCGCGATGTATAAAACCTACACTTGGCGTAAAGCCACACACTTTTCCACGGTACCTCATGCCTTGTCGTACGCAAGTTCTCCGCTCGGTTTTGCAAACTGGCGGCACCCAGCGTCAAAGCAGTGCTACTGTTCCTGTGTGGTTACTCATTATTTTCCTGGCGCGGCTTTATAAATACACAGAAACTAACCGCATATTGTTTATTAGTGTAATGCATCTGATTGTAATTAACTTGTAACAATATAATGGTCCAGGGAACAGCCATAGTATTCCAAATACCATAACTGCTTTAGCGTTGTTACTCTCACTTCTTCTTCTTCTTCTTTCAGCTCCTCCCGTTAGGAGTTGCCACAGCGGATCATCTTTTTCCATATTTCTCTCACTGCACCACTCGGAGTATTTATATCACTGTATCTGAGTGTGAATCACAGCAGCAGCTGATCGGAAAGAGAATTATCGGTATACAGCTTCAAGGACACGCTGTCTCAGCCACTGCAAAACGTTTTAAAGCCTTTCCTGTACGGACCTCGCGGTTCAGAAACAGTTTCATCCCAAGAACTTTAAATGCACTCAATCAATTGCTCCTTGTAGAACTGTTTGTACTTATAAGTACAATCACCCCACTGTAAACTTGCACTACAGTTATAATATCGCACAACCTGAGCCACTTTATAAAGCGCGTATTTACATATGATGACGATATCATTTTTAAGGTGAAATGCAGCAAAATATGTTTGTTAAATTATACAGATAAAACTTTAACTTCATTTAAATAATCTATATTCTTCACTGGGAGTGTCGTGAAGGATAGAATAATTAAACATGTACTACGAAGATATTTCAATGTTCTTAAACGTTTTGAAGAATCGGCGCTAAGCTTACAGATGGCTTAACGTCTATTACAGAGCTGATTGTGTGGCGATCGGTTACTTGGGGAAAGAAAAGCAAGGACTGCAGGGGCGGCTACGCCAATATATATTGAATATAAAACAGAAAGAGAAAATAACAACACAGCTAAAAATGCAGCGACAAATTTCGGCAAAAGTTAAATGCTTGTGTCATGAGCACGAGGCGGCTATGCAGTGTCTGCAACGGACGTGGCCATCCACGTGCATAAGCTACCTTACTGACGGCGAAGGAGCCACCGATTCTTCCTCTGCCCAGTGCCACCACAAGCCTAGAGCCGCCCCTGAGTACTGCTGCAATAAATTATTTCATCGAAGTGAAACACATGTTTAATAACGTGCTTTAACTCCTATCATCATGAAAATGATATCACGTATACATCTCAGTATTTTAGTTATTCAGAGAGCTGTAATATCACAAATGTAATGGACTCTGTGTCCAGTTGGAGGAAGAGAGCCAGTTTAAGAAGCAAGTAGTGATTCACACACAGAGCACATACAGTAGAAGATCAAATACAAAACAAAGCATTTAACGTGCTACTTTAATTACGATGTGATTTGAGAAACTGGTTAATTAAACGATTTTAAGATGAAGTTTATGATGTTCTACTTTAATGACAAAATAAACTACGTGATTAAAGTGGAAATGTCGAGATTGAAGTTGACATTTCGTGCTTTTTCCCACTGTGCCTTTTTCTCTGTACCCTAATAAGCTTTCATATGACACTCAGACAGTGGGCTTACAACTCTTCTTTTCACGGCGACTTTGATATGTGACTTCTTTTTTATTTCCGGCACTGTGCGATTTTGTGAATGTGAGCTTTCAAGTTTCTCCAACACGCTATGTCACTCGATCCACTTCATTTTGTTGATTATACCGAGGTTTATTTGAACAAATAGTATGTTTTTTCCTTTGCCTCCACTTGGTATTCGCTGAAATTCTTATATTTTACCCCGTGCTTTTTCCCGTTGTCTTTTCACAGAAGGCTGCGCTTAAGGGCGATTTATATTGATTTGCATATTCAAAGAGGCGTAATTCTGGGAGGAGTTACATAAAGCGCGTGCACGAGCGTTAGTTTTCACGCTGATCGGGATTTATGTAGCGGAAGAACGTGGAAGTTGGAGTACGCACAGATTCCTGCATCTGGATTTTTCTGTGCGTAAGCACATTTCTGCTTTAAAATCAGCTTTGCTTCTCAAATACTGGGTTTCATTGCCGGCAAAGCTCGGATGCTTGCTATCAAAATGACGTTTCAGTTTGTTCGGCTTCATAGATTCGGATGATTGAACTTCATTACAAATAACGCACTGCGGTTTCTCAATTCCTGTTGTACAACATTTCGGCTTTTGTGCTTACGTCATATTATAGTGCGAGTTCTATGCACGGCGTTATACATGAGGCCCCTGATATTGTCGTACGAGTCTTTTGGATTAAGATGCAGGAATTACTTCGAGACATTCTACAACACCATCTTTTTTACGCAGTCGAATTTCAGAAGCGCGGCCTTCCTCATACCCACAATAATTCTAACAAGCAGTTTTCAGCCCCGGTCAGTTGTACGTGGCTTTTTCTAGGGTTAGATCTTTCGACTCATTATCTGTCGTCTCCACCAAAATACCTATTCACACCTGCGTCTTTCATGAAGTATTTATTTCTTCTTGATTTCTGAATTTCTTTCTCACCGTTTTTCGTTCCTATTCTTACACCGCCGTATGCTACGGTATGGTTTTACTTCAATAGTTACAACAGGAATTGAGAAACCGCAATGCGTTATTTGTAATGAAGTTCTATCATCCGAATCTATGAAGCCGAACAAACAGAAACGTCATTTTGATAGCAAGCATCCGAGCTTTGCCGGCAACGAAACCCAGTATTTTAGAAGCAAAGCTGATGGAGTCAAAAGAGCCAGACTTGACACTGGCGGCAAGTACCACAACAATGAAGAAAAACAAATAAATGTAAGTCATAAAGACGAAGTTTCATTTACACTTGTGCTTGAAAGTTTGTGAACCCTTTAGAATTTTCTATATTTCTGCATAAATATGACCTAAAACATCATCAGATTTTCACTCATGTCCTAAAAGTAGTATTGTAATATTCGATTATTTTCCTCAGTAAATAAATGACCAAGTATAATATTTTTGTCTCATTTCTTTAACTGGTTTCTCTTTATCTAAGTTTGGGACTAGAGTGAAAATCTAATGATGTTTTAGGTCAAATTTACGCAGAAATATAGAAAATTCTAAAGGGTTCACAAACTTTCAAGCACAACTGTATTTGTAATTAGAAATAAATATTTCACAATATATAAATACATATTGTTTTTGTTATTAATCACTACACTTTAATTACGTTCAAGTTGTAACAATGAAAATTCATCCTGCATTTCCAATTCATAACACTAACAAAATTACAGTTATGAAGTAGCAACAAAAATAATTTCACGGTTGGGGTCGCCACAGCATGGGAAATTGTATTAAACACTAGAAAGTGTTGAGAACTGCTGGTCTAGATGGACAAGAACAGATGACACCACAAAAGTGAAAAAATCAAGAGGCCAACTGAAGATGAAGAGGGGCTCAAGTACTGCTATTGTTATGAAGGAAAATCTGGAATTTATAAGGAAGAGATTTACCAGGAGGGCTCAGAGGAATCTAATCCCGACCTCCAAATTCTTTAAGATTACTGAGGTAAACTTAAGGTCTCTAATTGGAATAATTCAAGAGAGTAAACAAAGAAATGGAAATGTTATCAAAGAGCAGAAAAAAAAAAGATGAAATGATACAGAAAAGGAGGCACAGCCAGAAGCCATCAGGTCTGGGGTGAAGAGAAGTGGAGGACCTCATATGGGGTGACATTTATCATGAAACATGAAAATCTCAGCAAGCAAACTGAATAAACAAAGTACAACAAAAAAAAAAGAAAAAAAAAAAAGAAATCAACGCCCCATTCTGAATGGACATACGCAGAAAATGTTGCTCACCCATCAGTGAAAAGTCGAGCAAAGCAAATAAAGACCTGCAGATGATAAAGAGACAAGTTTGGAGGAATTCAGAATGGAACTCTCACTGGCCTCAAAGTCCCCCTTTGTGTTGTCTTGGCATTAGGGACCAGTAGGGCACAAACCCTAGAATGCCACCTAATGGCACTGTTGTGTTTAATAACATGATTCAGATATTCACAGCAAACTCCACTAAGTCGTCTTAATCATTCTGTTCCTAATTCCCCATCATATTCTCAATGCATTTTCTTATCTATATTGGATAATGTCAAGTTGTCTTTCAGCGGGGTGCTGCTAGTTTGCCTGAACTGTATGGACCCTGCAATTAGCCTCCTGATAAACTCACATGCGTGTGCCCGTGTGCGGCCTAAAGTTTCACATTCACCGAGGGGCCTAAGGGCTGTTGATAGGACAGTGAGCTCCACTGTACTTACTTTTGGTTTTCTTTCACACTTGAAGTTTGAGGTTTCCTCTGTCACAAATAGGTGGCACATGTCATTGGTGATTAATGATAAGCCCAGGGACTATTTCTGAAAGAAAGAAAGAAAGAAAGAAAGAAAGAAAGAAAGAAAGAAAGAAAGAAAGAAAGAAAGAAAGAAAGAAAGAAAGTATGTAAAATGAATGCTTTGTAGGAAGAAAAAGAAAGAAAAAGAAAATTGTGTGACAAGGATTGCTTTGTAGAAAGAAAGAAAGAAAGAAAAAGAAAATTGTGTAACAATGAATGCTTTGTAGAAAGAAAGAAAGAAAGAAAGAAAAAGGAAATTGTGTGACAAGGATTGCTTTGTAGAAAGAAAGAAAGAAAGAAAAGTATGTAAACGGAATGCTTTGTAGAAAGAAAGAAAGAAAGAAAGAAAGAAAAGTATGTAAAAGGAATGCTTTGTAAGAAGAAAGAAAGAAAGAAAGAAAGAAAGAAAGAAAGAAAGAAAGGAAATTGTGTAACAAGGAATGCTTTGTAGAAAGAAAGAAAGAAAGAAAGAAAGAAAGGAAATTGTGTAACAAGGAATGCTTTGTAGAAAGAAAGAAAGAAAGAAAGAAAGAAAGAAAGAAAGAAAGAAAGAAAGAAAGAAAGAAAGAAAAGTGTGTAAGAAGGAATGCTTTGTGTAGAGGATATGCTGATGATCAGAAGGCTGGCCGTCTCTGTCTGAACACACTAAATGTTTTAACGCTACCACAGACCCCCAATGTGTGCTCCTTCCACTTCATGGTAGTAAAGCTGAGAGAGGAGAAGATGCCATGAAGACGAGTCTGAGTGTCGAGTGGATGGATGCGCGGATCTGCTCAGGCCTCACGGACATGTCAGTGTTAGGCCAGTGGTGTGTTAAAGGAGATCTCAGGCTGAGTGTGTTAAAGTGGGCTTGTGTGGAGGCCTCAGTAAGTTGAGTGTCTTTGTCAAATGGTTTGTCAGTGTGAAGTATCGTCTCATGGATTAGTTCTGTTTGATGTTCCAATGTTAAATGTAGTGTTTTGTTACCATAATAATAAAGCATTGTTGTAGCAGAAAAACAAAATGTATCCTTTGTGTATTTTATTATTATTTTTTGCAAATTTGTACTACATGTACTTGTTTTGTTTAAAAAACGAAGCCTGAACCATTTGTACCCAGCACGGTTACCAAGGGAATATGATAATGACAACTTATACTTTTTATTTTGTCCTGTGTATAAATTGTGGTCCCCAGGTTGATGCTGCAACTCCCCAAACTCCTGACATAACAGACTCAGACACAAGTTCCAATGAAACAAAGGGTTTTTATTTGTGTGACACTCTTTACTAAGAACGTTTCCCACACCATTACCAGAACTCTGTAACTCTTCCTCCGGTCCATTCAGCAAGCTTCATCCTCCTCCTCCTCCTGACTCTGGCGTTTCTCCTATACAAAACCCAGCAGTACTTCTATTGCCTTGTGTCGTATGTTGTCTGGGAATGGCTCTGGAACACCCCCTTGACCATGTAGTTAGGATATAGCAGGTTGGATAATGGATAGATGGATGCTTAAAGATGCCTTGTGGTGGGCTGGCGCTCTGCCCAGGGTTTGTATCCTGCCTTGCACCCTGTGTTGGCTGGGATTGGCTCCAGCAGACCCCCATGACCCTGTAGTTAGGATATAGCGAGTTGGATAATGGATGGATGGATGGATGTTTAAAGATTATACTGTTTTCCTGTATGCCAATTAATACAAATCAATATGTTTCTTTACTATGTGATTCAAATGAACCTAACAAACGTAAGATTAATCTCTTTATTATTTTGTGAAGTTTTGGCCTGGAGATCTCAGCTATTCAAATGACGGGGCTCACCTAATAAGTGTTTCTTTGTGTCCAGTTGTTTAAAACACTGCTGTCTGTTACAAGGGATTCTCAGTTTTCTGGGCTATTTTGCTGGGTAAAAATCTAAAGTAAGATTCAGGACAAGCTCATCCACAGTAGGAATCTAAAAAAGAAGAGAAAAAGGAAAACAGTCGAGTACGGCATACCAATGCAGAGACTGCAGGGCTAACTGTAAGGCGTACGAGAGCGGCAGTGAAATGCATTAGAAATGAAAATGGCAGATGAGAATATCCAGGCAGTGGAGCAGAGAAGGGACAAAATGTGAAGAAGCTGATAAACTTAAAACAGCAACAGGGACAGAGACAGCTGTGGTGGGCTGGCGCCCTGCCCAGGGTTTGTTTCCTGCCTTGTGCCCTGTGTTGGCAGGGATTGGCTCCAGCAGACCCCCGTGACCCTGTATTTAGGATATAGCGGGTTGGATGGATGGATAGATGGATGGATGGACTGAGACAGAAGGATTTGGAAATGGTAGAGAGAGATGTGTAGTGAGGACTAAAAAGCCTTGTAATGATTACCCTGAACTCCAAAGAAGACCATGCTACATTACAAATAACTTCAAACATTGGACCTGGCAGTTCTGTCACTTCTCCACTCCCTGCTTAGTATTAAGCGAAGACAAAAACAAAAAGAAACATTTGGGGAACAACACAAGAACTAAACAAATTAAACTAAACAATTATACACTTTTACTCACTGCCACACCAAAACAAAATAAAGTCCCCTTTAACCATCCCTCAAGCAAATGCTCATCCCGTTAGAAAGGATGGCCAGTCCCAACTAATCCTATATATATATATATATATATATATATATATATATATATATATATATATATATATATATATATATATATATATATATATATATATATATATATATATATATATATATATATAATTAAATATATATATACAAACACTTTCAATGTGACCTGAAGAAACAAAAAGATGCCCCCCTGCAGGAGAGGCACACATACAGTGGGTATAGGAAATAATCCCCCCCTCTTTGAAATATTCCCATTTTTTAGTTTTACAGCCTTAAATGAAGACACACAAACTAATATTTCTTCCCAGCTTTACTTACTCAATGCACCCTCGAACATCCAAGTGAAAGAAATCACAACTCCAATTCAGAAGAATTATAACAAATCAAAACACAAGACCTACTGAGATGAATAAAGGACCACCTGCTAAACTCAATCAGGTGTCAGTGCCCCCCATTCCCATTGCAGACCCTGGTCACTGGCTGTGCTCAGTTGTGATGAGTGTGATTAGTGAAGCTGTTCCTGGTCCATTCATTCCCTTGCGTGGTAGAGCAACTGACAGCAAACACCTGACTTTGAGTGGCAAGCGACTTTCAAAAGATCTCAGGGACAGAGTTGTGGACGGACATAAGGCAGGAGATGGAGATCAAAACATCTCAAAGGCTTCATCAATCCCAATTAGCCCAGTAAAGTCCATCGTAAAGAAGTGTTTGGTACTACTAGGACCCTCCCAACTGGATGGAAGAGCAAGGAGGACACTAGTAAGACAGGCTACCGAGAGGCCACTGTAAAGGAGTGACAGGATTTGATGGTCATTAATGGTGTGCCTGTGACAACAACTTCACAAGCACTCCACCATGGTGGCTTGTTCAGGAGGGTCGCACTTCTCAAGAAAGGCCACATTAAGACTCATTTGAGCTTTGACAGGATGCACCTTGAAGATTCTGATGCCAAGTGTAAAAAAGGTCTTCTGGTCAGAGGAGACCAAAATCAAACTATTTGGCCTCAACACCAAACGGTCCACCAATGCAGCTCACCATCCACAACACACCATACCTACAGTAAAGCATGGAGGGGGCAGCATCCTGTTGTGGGCTCTCATTAGGGTAGAAGGAGAAATGGAGGGGGCAAAGTACCATTAAAGTCTAGAGGAAAACCTGCTACCCTCTGGAAGAAAGTTGAAGATGGGCAGAATGTTCACCTTTCAACACGATGACGACCCGAAGCACACAGCAAAATGGAGCACACAGTGGCTGACGGACACAAAAGTGAATGTCCTGGTGTGGCCGGTAAGAGTCCAGACCTAAATCACACTGAAAATCTGTGGAAAGATCTGAAGATAGCAGACCACCAACGCTCACCACCTAATGTGAGTGAACTTGAACAGTTCAACTGTAAAGAAGAGTGGGGGGCAAATATTGAGGGGGCTCAATCTAGTAGTGCAAAGCTGATAGAGAAGAATCAACAGACTCAAGGCTGGCATTAAAGCAAAAGGGAGGGTCAACAAAATGACATGGGGGTCCTTTATTCATCTCAGTAGGTCTTGTTTTTGATTTTTTATATTTTTTTTCTGAACTGGAGCTGTGATTTCTTTCACTTGGATGTTAGAGGGTGCATTCAGTAAGTAAAGCTGGGAAGAAATATCAGTTTGTGTGTTTACATTTAAGGCTGTAAAGCAAAAAAAAGGAAATATTTCAAGGGGGATTCTTTTCTGTACCCACTGTATAAATACTACAGTTCTGATGTCCTGCACATGACCTCTCGGTCACAAACAGACAGGCGTACAGGACAGGTCCTCACGTGAGCCCAGTGTGCCAGTGTTTATCGTGTGTCTGTAGTGTTGTGTTCACTTCTTTATATATTCATTATTTCACAATATCATTACTTTGGGTTTAATTCAGAATTGTCTTTGTCTCTGTAGTGTGGGGATCTTGAAGGTTGAACCAGGGCAGGGTGGCGATTCTCAGCTCTGTGATGTCAAAGAAATAAAACACAGTGCTAATACTACGCGATCCTTAGTGTGCTTCACAAAACTCCACTACCAGAACTAATCCAACTTCAAGAAGTCTGCACATGGACAGACCTGAAGAAACACACAACGGTGAAGATCAGCCAGACCGGCTCAATCAAACACAGAAGGCCGATTCTGAGAGTGACGGACACTACGCTGAGGTGGCTCATTCTTGTCCTTATTTTATTTTTGTCCTCTGTGATTCTGTCTGTCCAGCTTTCTTCAGGGTTACCAGACTTTTTAATGAAGCGCTGGGAGGACTCGACGTGGAGCTTAGAGGTTCAAGCTCTCTGTGGAAGCAGCACATTCACATTCAAGTTATCAAACGGACTCAAAACTGAAAACTGTTCATGGTTTCACCTAAGACATATTGACAAATTTTGAATCCATGACAGCAAACCCCAAACCACATGTATACAGAGTCCTGTGAAAAAGTATTTGCCCCCATCTAACACCCCCACGAATGTTTTTAGATCTTCAGCCAAACCCTAGTATTCAATAAGAGGGACACAACCTAAATAGATAATGAGTTATTGCTTCTTATGTCGTTGTTTTATTAAATACAACTATGCAGTATTTCATATGGAAAAAGTAATTGCTCCCCGGGGGCTTGATACCTGCTGTCCCAGTCCTCCCAGTTACACATCTTGGAGTTCCTTGTCCAAAACGCTTAGTCTCACCAGTGAGTCTTTTACAGGACTGCTTCAGCTCAGTCAGATCTGTGGATTTTCAAGCATGAAGCACTCACTGCGGATTCTGTCACCACGTCGCATCGGGGTGGGGGCGGTGATAAGCTGGCCAGTCAAACATCCCAACCTTATTTTCTTCTTTCATTTGTGGAGATCATGGGATTATTGTTTTAATACGTATAAGACAACTGCTGTTTGAGAAATACTTACCGCATTCATATGAAGTCTCTCTTTTGGCGGACATCCCTCACCCTTACCCAGCCAGTAAACCTTTGAAGTGGAAGGACCAGGGGACATAGTATGCACCAGGTATCATCTCCCCTGTAACACTAGATGGTGGACCCCCTGAATCACTACAGCACCCTGGATTCCCACAATGCATGCTGGGACTTGGAGTTTGTGAGTTCAGTTCCAGGGTGTACTACAGGGACTGGGGAGTCCTATTTTGTCGGGATCCCATCTCATCTGGATCTGTTTCTGGATCAGGCTAATGGGGCACCAGAAGTACTCCCAGCTGCCTCAGCACCTGGAGCCAGAGCTGGGTGGAAGAAGGACAAAGCTATCTGGGAGGAGTAGAGGCAGAGAAAGCAGAAGACGACAAAGACTAGTAGAGTGCTGTATTTTCTGGTGCTTTGCAACTTTGTGGTTGTGTTCTGGAAAATGTTTAGAAAGAGTTTCCCACCAATAAAAGCCTTAGTTTGTGCTGGACTAGTGGCTGTCTGTTTGGGGACAAGGCACATGGTGAGGAGCCTGGGGGCTGAAAAGGGGCACACCTATTGATCAATGCAGGGCAGGAAGTGTAGCCCATCATGCAGCGTCTCCCGCAGACTCTAACAACGAGACACAGGCGTGTTGCACCTCAGGCCTGGCAACTGGGACCCGAGCCAGTAATCGATGGCTGACTGCACCCACCAGTAGGATGTCTCCTTCTGCTGCTGGATCCGTAGTAGCCAGGAAGATGTCAGCTTTTGGGAGGAAGCATTGGGACTCAAGTTTCAAAAAGGAACTGCCTGTGATTCTGACCTCGGTTTTACTGAATATTTATAGAATTGATTTTTAACCTCCACTTCAGCCCTTTGAATTATTTTTATTTATTGATGTATGGAGGAACGCTGCACTTTTGAACAGTTTCTTTGTTCTTGATTAGTGTTAAATAAAAGCTATCGTCACCTTTGCACCTACCCACTGCTGGAGGTGTGTGTCCTCATTTGCCCGCCTGATCTCGGGTTCAATTGACTAATTAGCAGTTCGGGTTCAAGAGTCTCACAGAAGCAAGAAGGGAGCGTGGAGCCAATCTGGACCGCCGAACATGGAGATGTAGTGGAATTCAATGGTCACCTTTTTGCCACATGAGCAATTCAAACTGTGAGAATGAAAGAGCTTAACTTGCATTATAAATAAAACCCCTCACCTGTCATGGCCACCATTTTAAAATGTACAGGAAGCTCATTTTTGCAGCTTGTGTTCTTTTCCTATAAATCTCACATATTACGTGGACAGTTGATTAGGGGAGATTAAAATTGATCAAAGGAATAATTAAAAAAAAATGTAGGCGGTCTTCTACAGCACCTAAGGGGTCATTTATTTCCATGACTGGGTCTTTGCCCCAATCACCCCACCCGACTCCCCCTAACTGCCCCCTTGGTAAAATAGGCACTGGATAATTAAGTGTGCACCATCATGAATAAGCTTACCGGAAACCTTCTATAATGGTTCCAACATCAGACTCTTGGATAATTACATATAATAAGTGCAAACAAAGCCACATCAACCCATACGGGCACCCGGACTTTTGTTTCAATGTGTGAGGCTGAGGAGTTGCTGCGCATGCGTGTTTAGCTCAGTCACAATTCGGGCGGACACGCAGGCACTTATGAACAGGCTGAAATACTGCAAGGAATTAGATAGATAGATAGATAGATAGATAGATAGATAGATAGATAGATAGATAGATAGATAATTTATTAATCCCAAGGGGAAATTAATATCTGTCCGAGATGTATCTGTCTTGCGCTCTGGTGATTACTTAAGATTTGAAATTTGCCCAAAGCGGTTTTAAAACCACGCGCTTTTAGAAGCGGTCTGAGTTTACCGTTTATGCAAAAATCATAAACCGGTTTACCTGTAAAGCGGCCAGTATTATAACACGACAGATCGTTTTTTTTTTACTTGTCACTCGAAGTCCTGTTGCTGCAAATGCTGCCCAACAGCAGCACTCCACCACCGCCTGCCGTTCACAAAACACGGACTGGGTCAATATGGGTTTGCTACCTTGAGGTAAACTCATGAAGGTGCAACTCTTTTCGAGGCGCGGCGTCCGGCACCTCCTAAGATCAAGAAACACGTCAGCGCGTCGCCTCGTCCCTCACCGCTGGGGATCCCCACCCATAGTCGAAACCCACGTCTGGCTTTGGGGCACCTTCCGCACTTTCGTTTGATTCTTGTGGCCCGAAACAGGTCTGTCGCTGAAAGGAGGCGAAGCAAAAGTACGTCATCCACATGCGACGAGGTTCACGTGACCGCGCTCACACGTGGCATATGCGTCCAGTACGAGGTAAGCAGAAGAAGAAGAAGAAGAAAAAAGAAAGAAACTGGGAGAGAACGAGCCGTGAGGACAACTGGTGAGAATCGGGGGTCGGGCGGTTTGCATGGGTAGTAAAAAAAAAAAACTTAGATTACCCGTGAAAATCGGGAATGACGCGGCATCCACAATTCTCGCCGCGTAGTTCGCTTAAGTTTTTGGGGATCGAGCGGTTAGATTTGGCGGCGGCACACCGAATCGCTCCCTCGCACCTTTTCGAGTTTATTGTGAGTGACAAGTATTGGATTTCTTTGTAATAGCTTGTAGGCATCCTTCATTCTGTAGCTCTTTTTAAAATCTATGGAGAAGTAGCTTACTGGCAAAACTTAGACATGTGGTGTGAAAATCCGATTTTCCTGCCACTTGTAAAATGAACACTTGATGAATAAAACTTTGCACAGTCCTTTTAAGAAGCCTGCAGGCGGTCTTCTTTTTAATATATTGGGACCCCATTTCTTTCCTCCTGGTTGGGGAAACTAAGCTCTGCTGTGGAGAATCTCTTTCCCCCTGCCTGCTACTAGCAGTCTGAACACTGGATTGATTAAAATGTTCACAATTTCTTTAAAAAAGCCGTCAGGTCTTTTTTTTTTAGCGCTTTCTTTTTTACTGGGCTGAGCCCTTTCTTACCAGAGAAGAAATCAATTTGTGTGGAAGTTTTCTTCTCGTGTCTAACAAACGAAATGTTAACATCAATTCAATAAATATGGTCGTTTAATTAAAAAAAAAAAAATCAAACATCGTAAGAGTAGGCTCTTAACTATTCTATTAACATTTTCTTTCTGTGGACCCCCCCTGTTCAGAACAAAACGGGTTAGAAAATGACAGACTGAGCTTTCTTTCTTCAAAAGCAGAAAGATGTGTCTAAATTAGGGTTAGGGTTACCATAATGTCTGCAAACGCCACTGAGAAAAATATGATTTAATGACTCGTATTCATAGATGAGGGAAGTGGGACTCCCTGTGCATCACAACCATCACTTTACAACTACGGAGCAAAACACAAAGTAAAGTTAGAAGATGGGCTGTTGGAGTTTCTTGGCAAATACTAACCATCCCAACAAAACAAGTGGACCTGATTGTAAAACAGCACACAGAGTCAGAATGGAGCTGCTTTTGTTTTAAAGCAAGAATGGGAACTTTGTATTTAGTAAGTATACTTTCGTGCATGTCGGAAAACTGTGGAAATGGTCCATTTTCAATCACACTTGATTATAGAAAAACTTGACACTGTTTAGATTGTAATTGTAAGCTACATTAATAGTAATAATGGCAATGGCAATATGTGAAAAGCAGATATGGTATAGAAAGCCTAGACATTCCTTACTTTGTAGGAAAAATATGAAATGTGTGTCTTCCTTGTATACACTCTGTTGTCAAAAGTATTGGGACGCCTGCCTTTCCACTCACATGAACTTTAATGCCATCCCATAGACTTTAATAAGGAGTCGGCCCACCCTTGGCAGCTCTTCTTCCCACAAGTGTGATGATGAGAGTTGGTGACCAGGAGAGCCTTTGTGAGCTCAGGCACTGACGTTGGCTCGCTCGCCGTCTCCCAGAGGTGTTCTGTCGGGTTGAGGTCATGGGCTCTGTGTTCCTCCACACCAAACCCGCTCCTCCAATTCTTTACAGCCATTGCTTTGCCCACTGGTGTGTGTGTGCCCAGTCGTGTTGCCATCCCCAAACTGAAATTGTTCAAAATGGCTTTGTAGGCTGAAGCATTAAGAGTTCCTTTCACTGCTACTAAGGGTGCCCACACCATAATCCCTCCTCCACCAAACTTTCCACTTGGCACAATGCGGTCAGGCGAGTCCCGTTCTCCAGTCCAGACTCGTCCATTAGATTGCGTGAATCGTCACTCCACGTCTGCACTGCTGCTCTCGAGTCCAGTGCCGTCTGGTGGGCTTTACTCCTCTGCAATCCGACGCTTTGCATTGCACTTGGTGATGTCAGGCTCGGCCGTGGAGACCCAGTCATTCCATGAAGCTCTCAATGCTGCATTGTTCTTGAGCTTTTGGAGGTCTGTAGCTATCGACTCTGCAGAAAATTGGCGAATTCTACTCACCTCAGCATGCGCTGTCCTCGCTCTGTGGCCTACCACTTTGTGGCTTTTCTTTATGCTGCCTCCCCAGCACACCACCGCGTAGAAGAGGGCGCCACAACCGTCTGATAGAACATCTGCAGCATCTTAGTGCAGATGTTGAAGGACGCCAACCTTCTAAGGAAATATAGTCGGCTCTGTCCTCTCTTGCGCAGAGCAGCACCACTGCCTCTGTCCAAGTGTTGCCTTCCCCAAACTGAAATTGTCCAAAGTGGCTTTGTATGCTGAAGCATTAAGAGTTCCTTTCACAGAAGCTAAGGGTGCCCACACCATAATCCCCCCCCCCACCAAACTTGGCACAATGCGCTCAGGCGAGTCCCATTCTCCAGTCCAGAGTCGCCCATTAGATTGCGTGATTCGTCACTCCACGTCTGCCCTGCTCTCGAGTCCAGTGCCGTCTGGTGGGCTTTACTCCTCTGCAATCCGACGCTTTGCATTGCACTTGGTGATGTCAGGCTTGGCTGCAGCTGCTCGGCCGTGGAGACCCAGTCATTAGTCTTGAGCTTTTGGAGGTCTGTAGCTATCGACTCTAAAGAAAGTTGCCGACTTGTGCCCACCTCAGCCTGCTGTGTCCTACCACTTGGTGGCCGAGTTGCTGTTTGTTCTAACACCACTGACCGTTGAATATTTAGTAGTGGGGACATTTCACGAATGGACTTACTACGAAGGTGGCATCCTCTCACGGTACCAACTTAAATTCACTAAACTCCTGAGAGCGACCCGTTCTGTCACAAATGTTGGTAGAAGTCAGCAGTCCGCATGCCGAGGGGCTCGATGTGATACACCTGTGGCCATGGAAGGGATTGGGACACCAGAATTCAATGATTTGGAGGGGGCTTCCTAATACTTTTGGTAATATCGTGTACTTTCTCTTGGCATTGTAAATCATACCATGGCATTATATAGAAATGCCTAGGAACCATTTAAAATTTTATTCATTTCATCATTGAGGTATCTATTGATTTCCTAGGCATTCTATGCCTAATTTCACACATTGAGGTTAACAATAATAATAACAACAACAATAATAATAATAATAATAATATGAGGGATGTTTAGTTCTAAACAGGAATTTTCCTGCTCTGTTCTTATATAAAGAATGTGAGGTGGATGTGAAGAAGTCATTGAATCTCGGCCTTATTTGAGACTTAAAAATCAGTTTGGGGATGAGTGTCTGTCTCTCTCGGCCTAGAGAGTATGACTGGCGCAAGTCATTCATCCAGAGGGGGGCTGCCATCTCTTCAGTCCACTTAAAGGAATTTTTAGGAGGAAAGAAATTCAAGTCGAATGAGGCGGTTATTAACGCTATGTGAGGATGAGCCGACAAAGCAGGCAAGAGACTAATACTCTTCGGGGATTAAACAAGAGGACTGCAGTGGGAGGAGACGACGTGGAAAAATAAAATGGAAGTCGATTCATTGTATTCAACACATAAAGTGTAGCTCAGGAATTCCTCTTTATATCTGATCGGCCCTCATAGTTATAATAATAATACATTTTATTTATACTGTAGATATCATTTTTCCCATGCTCAAAGAGCTTCACAAATATCCACACATGTATTTTAGGAGTATAGTAACACAGGATATAAAATAAAAATCAAACATTTAATAATAATAATAATAATAATAATAATGCATGTAGCCGCTGATGCATAAGGCGAAGTCAGGCACGGGTAAAATGTGTGTCAAAGAAATCCCACAGTCCAAAAGTTTGTTTTAAAATATTAAGTGAAAGTTAAAAGCAAATAATCCACACAAGAATAAAAGGAAAAATAGTTACACACGTAGAATAAAGGCAAAAAAAAAAGGAAAAAACTTCTATAAACTTAGCTTTTCCTGAGAAACTTTAGTCATTTCTATACTTGGACATTCTTTACTTCTTCTTTCCATACTTTTAAGGTTTATAATTTCTTCTTCTGTATGCCTTAAGCATACGGTTCAACACTTAAATAAAAGTGCTGTTTTACGAGTTACTTCACACTCAAAAAAGGCCCGTAGGCCGGTTGGCACATAGACATGCGCGCAGGCACGGTCACGTGTGCGAACACAAACGCGGTTACAAACCGTATGCCTCTGTACCTTACACAAGGCAAGGCAGGACACGAACTGGAGGACACCGTTCACTCAGAGCTCTGAGAAAATGGCAGGAAAAGACCAACTCAGTTCTATTCACGGGGGTTATAAGAACCTCCCATAGATTATACATTGTCATCTAGGAAAATATTCATGAACCTTCTAGAACTAGGAAAATGGCTCTTACAATACATTGTATTTATATAAATCATGTTTCTCACGCTCAAAGAGCTGCACAAATATTCACAGATGTATTTTAGGAATAAAGCAAGGATGACATTAATAACTCAGGATATAAACTAAAATCAAACATTAAACCCCTTATAATAATAATAATAATAATAATAATAATAACACATTGTATTTATATATATATATATATCATGTTTCTCATACTCAAAGATCTTCATAGATATTCACACATGTATTTTAGATATACAGCAAGAATAACATTAATAACTCAGGATATAAAATAAAATCAAACATTTAATAATAATAATAGTAATAATAATAATAATAATAATAATAATAATAACACATTGTATTTATATATATCATGTTTCTCATACTCAAAGATCTTCACAAATATTCACACATGTATTTTAGATATACAGCAAGAATAACATTAATAATTTAGGATATAAACTAAAATCAAACATTAAACAACTAATAATAATAATAATAATAATAATAATAATAACAACAACACATTCTATTTATATAAATCATGTTTCACATGCTGAAAGAACCTCACAAATATTCACACATGTATTTTATTAATAAAGCAAGGATGTAATTAATAACACAGGCTATAAACTAATATCAAAAATTAAACACCTATAATAATAATAATAATAGTAATATATTAAATCATGTTTCTCATTTCTCAAAGAGCTGCACAGATATTCACACACTTATTTTAGGAATAAAGCAAGGATGACATTATGAACACAGGATATAAACTAAAATCAAACATTAAACACCTTATAATAATAATAATAATAATAGAATGTGTTTTATTATTATTATTATTTATTTATATAAATCATGTTTCTCATGCTCAAAGATCTTGACAGATATTCACACATGTATTTTATATAAACTAATTTCAAACATTAAACACCTAATAGTAATAATACATTTTATTTATATAGCGCCTTTCCCATGCTAGTTAAATACATGAAGATCAAAGTCCTGAAGTTATAACAAGAAACAATAAACCAAGTCCTGAGCAATGCCACATTTTGTGTACACTGTGAGAGATGCCCGGGCACAGACAGGCGCACGCCGGTGGTTCACACACCCACACACGTTTCTTATACATATTTTATATACAGTGAAGCACACGACCCCAAACTCCCCCAACGTCCAGGCCTCTCACTCAATGCCTCGCTCTTCTCTTCAGGCCGCCCGTTTTCCTCTCCTCCCAAGCTCTGTCCTTCTCCTCTCCTCCCGACTCCAGCCATCGAATGGAGGGGGGTGGCCCCTTTTATCCCCACCCGGACGAGCTCCAGGTGCCTCCCGATAATCTTCCATGGTGGAAGTACCGGCTGTGCACCCGGAAGCACTCGGGGTGTCCCTGGTCTTCTTCCGCCCCAGCACTTCCAGGTGTGGCGGAAGTGCTGAGGGTCAGGGCTCCTCAGGCATTGGGGAGCCCCCTGGCGTTGACCACGGCCCCTATAGGGTTGAGCTTCTAAGCTCTGTTCCCTTGGTTCCCAAAGCCACCAGGGCAGTCACCCCCCACCCCCCCCTCGTGGTCTGGAGGAGGTCCAAGCCCTCCACCAGTCCTCCTGGGTGTCCCGGTTGGGTACAACCCCTAGTCACTCACCACAACACTTACATGTAGGAATATAAAGGAAGAGTTTACAACCATCCACGATGATAAGAAGCAATGAAGAGGATATGAGGATCAGTTTTTAGAGGCAAACGCTGGAAGCACATGGGCCGTTCCGTGGCGATGCCTCGCGTGTTCACTTCAGATCAAACATTTCCAGCGTGATTTTAACAAATCGGTGTAGCAGGAGTCAAGTGGTTTGAGGACACCACACCAGACAGACCGTCACAGCAGGTGGTTTTTGCATTATACTGAGGTCTGTCTATGAAATGACGAGATTGACGCAATAACTCCCTTTTGTTTATCTAACAATTCTAATGCTTGCCCCCCTTCAATATACCCCGCAATTCTCCATTTAGGCTTCAATGCTGTCTTGGTTCCCACTGGTTGAAGACGTGTGGAGCAGATCCGTTTCTGTCAGGTGTTTCAGGACATCTGACGTTTACTTCTTTACCGCGTCCATTGACGCACAGTCTTTGCTGTAAGCCTCAGGAAAAACGACTCCATTGGTGTTTCGTTCAATTTGACTAAAAGATTTCAAGTTGACACCTTTGCTCCACTTTTTCAAGGGAAACGCAACCGCATTCAAGGGTGACTTTCAATCAACCCAACGGCAGAGCGTGTCGTCGTCTGACGTGCAGGTTTGAACAGGTTTAAACCTGCCTGGTAAGTATTCGTAATCACTTCTCCCTGCTTTGTTTAACCAGTCTTGTTATTTAACAGTATGCAGATGTCCTTAAAACAGGAAAGCGTGTAATATCGTAAGCAGAAATGAAATACACCCAAATGTTGGTGGACACCTGGCTGTCGCACCTATGTGGCCTTGCAGGACATCTCATTCAAAAACTGTGGACATTAATATGGAAGACAACAGCCTTCACTCTTCTTTCTACAAGGTTTTGGAATGTTTCTATGGGACTTTGTGCCCATTTGGCCAGTAGGTCATTTGTGACGTTGGATGAGAAAACCAGCTTCTTCTCAAATTGGCGTTCCAGTTCATCCCAAATGTGTAAAAAAAAAAAGGGTGGAGGTCAGGACTTTGTGCAGACCACTCCAGTTCCTCCATGTCTTTATGGGACCACAGGGGGGGATACAATCGTGCTGGAACACAATAGGCCAGGGGTGTCAAACTCCCGTCCTGAAGGGCCGCAGTGGCTGCAGCTTTTCATTCTAACCATCTTCTTAATTAGTGACCACTTTTTGCTGCTACTTCTTTTTAATTAACGTGACTCAGGCCCTTTAGTTGTTTCTTTTTCCTTAATAAGCAGCCAAACAATAATGAGACACAAAACAAGCCGCCACATCACACAATATCTGAAAATAAAGACAGGTGAAGGTCTCAGTAAGGTTGATCTCTCAACTGCCCAAAACACTTTTGACGATGTTCTTATGAGAAACAGAAAATCATCAGTTTTGGAAATGTCAGCTGTGGCAGAACGAGAGCAGCAACAAGCCGTGGAATTAAAGAGCGAGTTTAATTAACAGCAAGAATGGGCTTCCCATTATGAAACTGGTTGGAGTTTGAAGCCCCAGTTTAGCTGGTGATCTGTTGGCTCGTTTCACGTCTCATTTCTGTTTGGCTGCATTTGAATGAGGAAACAAATCAGTTCAGAGGACTGAATCCTTCCAACAGGGCTATTAAAATGTGAACTAGCAGTGAAAACAGGTCACTGATTAAGAAAAGGGTTAGAATGAAAACCTGTAGCCGCTGTGGCCCTCCAGGCCTGAAGTTCGACACCTGTGCAATAGGCCATTCCCCAAACTGGAGAGCACACTTGTCTATAACAGGGGTCCCCAACTCCAGTCCTGGATGACCACCACGGCTGCAGCTTTTCATTCTAACCCTTTTCTTAATCAGTGACCTGTTTTTTGCTCCTAATTAACGTCTTTTGAATTCATTTTAATTGATTTGCTCGGGAAGACTCCGACCCCTTGATTGTTTCTTTTTCCTTAATTAGCAGCCAAACGATAATTTGCACCACTAGAGCAGCAACAAGCCATGGAATTAGAGAACGGGTTTAATTAATGACGAGAATCGACACCTCATTAAGCAACTGGTTGGAGTTTTAGGCCCTGACTTGCGTGGTCTTCTGTCTTCTCCCTCACTTCACGTTTTCATTTCTGTTTGGGTGCCATTTAAGGAAAAAGTGAAGCAATTCAGAGGAACGATGGAGAAATTCTGGGGAACAAGTCTTAAAAGAGCAAGTCAATTCACAAGAAGTTAATTAACAGAGCAAACCGGGCACTCAATTAAAAGAAAGGGTTAGAATGAAAACCCGTACCCGCGGTGGTCCTCCAGGACTGGAGTTGGCGACCCCTGGCCTAAAATGTCTTTGTTTGCTGTAGCATTAACGGTAGAATCAAGGGATCTAGTCCAAACCCTGCCATTATCTCACCTCCACATCGCTTCACAGCCTGGCTGTTTAACAAACCCAAAGTCATCCATCAGACTGCCAGATAGTGAAGTGCGATTCGTCACTCCACATTTCCACTGCTTTAGACCCTTATGGCGGACCGTGTGATTTACACCACTGCAGCCGGTGATCTTAGGCTTGTGTGCCGCTCCGTGGCCAAGCAAACCCGTTTCATAAAGCTCATGATGCTTCCAGAAGCTGTTTGGGCCTCTTGGTGTGAGTGATGCAGCAGAGAACAGGCCATTTGTACACACGTCGGCACTCGGCCGCCCTGCTCTTTCAGTTTGTGAGCTTGTGGCTGAATTTCTGTTGCCCCTCCGCACCTCCACTTCACAATAGCTGCTCTTAGAGTTGCCCGGGGCAGATTCAGCCAAGCAGAAATGTCACATACAGTCATATGAACAAGTTTGGGATCCCCGCTCAGCCTGCATAATAATTGACTCTCCTGTCAACAACAAAGATACCAGTGGTCTGTCTTTCATTAACATCTGAGCACTGCGGTGTTTTCAGAACAAAGATTTTTAGTGACGCAGTATTTAGTTATGAAATGAAATCAAATGTGAAAAACTGGCTGTGCACAAATGTGGGTCCCCTTGTCATTGTGCTGATTTGAATGGCTGTCACTGCTCAATGCTGATTACTTGGTTGGATGAGCTCGTTGAGCCTTGAACTTCACAGACAGGGGTGTCCAATCATGAGTGGTCAAAGGTATTTAAGGTGGTCCACTGCAAGTTGTGCTTCCTTCTCTTTGACTCTCCTCTGAAGAGTGACAGACAGCATGGGATCCTCAAAGCAACTCTCCAAAGATCTGAAAACAAAGATTGTTGAGTCTTCTGGTTTAGGGGAAGGCTACAAAAGCTACCTCAGACGTTTAAACTGTCAGTTTCAAGTGTAAGGAATGGAATCAGGAAATGGAAGGCCACAGGCACAGTTGCTGTTACACCAGCAGGTCTGGCAGGCCAAGAAAAATACAGGAGCGGCATATGAGCAGGATTGTGAGAATGGTGACAGACAACCCACAGATCACCTCCAAAGACCTGCAAGAACATCTCGCTGCAGATGGTGTATCTGTACATCGTTCTACAATTCAGAACATCTGTATGGCAGGGTGATGAGAAAGAAGCAAACAAACAGAGTCACTTGTTGTATTCAATGCTCATTTAGACGAGCCAGATTCATTTGGGAACAAAGTGCTTTGGACCGATGAGACAGAAATGGAGTTATTTGGTCAGAACAAAAAGCACTTTGCATGGCAGAAGAAGAACACTGCATCCCAAGAAAAACACCTGCTACCTCTTGTCAAATTTGGTGGAGGTCCCATCATGCTGTGGGGCTTTGTGGCCAGTTCAGGGACTGGGGCCCTTGTTAAAGTCGAGGGTCGGAGGAATTCAACCCAATATCAACAAATTCCATGTCCCAAGAGCCAGTTTCTGTAGCCGAGGATCAGACCGCCAAGGTCCCCCGCCTTCGGCCACCACCCAACTCACACTGCACCCAACCTCCTTGGCCCCTCCCATAGGTGGCGAGCCCATGTGGAGGAGGACCCACGTTACCTCTTTGTGCTGTGCCCGGCCACCAGGCGCTCGCCATCGAGCATCATCATCAGATGAGGTGGCTCGGACATCTGATCAGGATGCCTCCTGGACGCCTCCCTGGTGAGGTGTTCCGGGCACGCGTCCAACCGGGAGGAGGCCCCGGGGAAGACCCAGGACACGCTGGAGGGACTATGTCTCCTGGCTGGCCTGGGAGCATTGGGATTCTCCGGAAGAGCTGGAAGAATTGGCGGGGAGAGGGAAGTCTGGGCCTCTCTGCTTAAGCTGCTGCCCCCGCGACCCGACCTCGGATAAGCGGAAGAGGATGGATGGATGGATCAACAAATTCTTCAAGATAATGTTTAAGCATCAATCACAAAGTTGAAGTTACTCAGGGGTTGGATATTCCAACAAGACAAGGACCCGAAACACAGTTTTGAAAATCTACAAAGTCATTCATGCAGAGGGAGAAGTCCAATGTTCTGGAATGGCCGTCACAGTCCCCCGACTTGAAGATCAAACATCAAAAATCTATGGGATGATTTGAAGCAGGCTGTCCATGCAATTGAACTGAACTGGAGAGATCTTGTATGAAGAATGGTCAGAAATACCTCCATCCAGAATCCAGACACTCATCACTGGCTATAGGAGGACAGCGTCGAGAGGCAAAAGGAGGCTCCACTGAGTATTGATGTCATATCTCTGTTGGGGTGCCCACATTTATGCACCTGTCTAATTTTGTTATGATGCATATTGATATTTTCTGTTAATCCAATAAACTTCATGTCACTGCTGAAATCCTACTGTGTCCATAAGGCATGTCGTATATTCAAAGGAAGTTGCTTCTTTGAAAGCTCAGCCAATGAGAAACAAAAATCCAAAGAACGAAGAGGGGGTCCCAATCGTTTTCATATGACTGTATTAACATCCTGTGACGGTGCCACATTGAGTCGCTGAGCTCTTCAGCTTGACAATGGAGACTGCATGGCTGTGTACCGATATGATGCACCTGCTAATAATAAAACGCCTGAAGTCAGTTATTTGCGGGGAGTCCACATACTTTTGGCCATGCGGTGGACACCTCAAGCAGCAGGTGCAGTGAGCTGGGGTGCCAGCCTCTTGTGTTGTCCCCTTCAGGCGTTTGATTAACTTGTATTGGTGATCTAGTGGGGTGGCTGTTGGAGGAGTAAAAGAGGAAAATATCAATTAAGTACACAAGATGAAGCCTTCATATAGGGAGTCTTCAGCCCACAAGTAATACATTAATACATTTTATTTATAATGCACTTTATATTTGAAACAAATCTCAAAGTGCTACAAAATTAATTCGACCCGAAAGCTCTGATAAAAAAGATAAGTTTTAAGACCAGATTTAAAAACATCAACAGTCTGTGTTGTCCTCAGATACTCGGGGAGAGCATTCCACAGTCTGGGTGCAGCCGAGCAAAAAGCTCGATCTCCCATGGTATGAAGTCTAGTCTTAGGAGTTTTCAAAAGATGTACTGATGCAGAGCGAAGGTTGTGTGTGGACGAATGTAAGGAAATAAGTTCTTTGAGGTAGGGAGGGGCATCCCCATAAATACACTGGTGGGTAAGAAGGGGCAACCTTGTAATCAATTCTAAATGAAACAGAGAGCCAGTGAAGAGATTTAAGAATGGGCGTAATATGATCTTATTTACGCCCTCTCATCAGGATCCTAGCAGCACTGTTCTGAATATACTGCAGCTTTTGAAGGGTTTTTCCAGTAGTCCCAATGAGAAGTGCATTGCAGAAGTCCAGCCTGGAGGAGACAAACACATGGACTAACTTTTCTGCATCAGCAAACGTGAGTACTGGACGCAGTTTTGCTCTATTCCTGAGGTGAAAATAAGACGTTTTACACAGATGTTTGACATGAGCCTCATACGTCAAATGAGAGTCCATTTTAACCCCAAGGTTTATAACGGATGATGACAATGGGATATCCTGACCAGAAAAGGTAATACTGGTGATGTTAGATGACCTAACCTGGTGTGGGGTGCCTACTAAAATAGCTTCAGTCTTAGAGCTGTTCAGCTGCAGGAAATTTTGCTTCATCCATGACTTTATCTCCTCCAAACAGATGGTCAAAGTGGATGATGGCAGAGTAGACAAGGAGGTTGAATTTATCCTGAGGTACAGCTGAGTATCGTCTGCATAGCAATGAAATAAAATACCATGCTGGCTGATGATACAGCCCAAGGGAAGCATATACAATATAAACAAGATGGGACCGAGCACAGAGCCCTGAGGAACACCACAGGTGACATTGTCTATAGCGGATTTAGCCTCTCCCAGGGCAACAGTAAGATAAGATGAAAACCAGTTGTAAACAGAGTCAGAGAGTCCAACAGTGTGTCGTAATCTGTGAAGCAGAATTGTAATGGAAGGATTTTTCTCTGTAAAAAGCAAAGGTGAAATAAAGAGAGGAAGGGAATCAGGAGTGCAGATGGGCGTTGGTCGCTCCAGCGCAAAGACTAATGTTTTGGGAAAAACAGCCGGGAATGTTCTAAAGATACAGCCAAGGCTATGTAAGGAGTTGTTTTCACTTCGAGAGGCTTTTTTCACATGTAAGCATATTACTGTGTCTTCTAGTACTAGGCACTTGCCTCAGTCAGGGCCAAGTAGAAGAAAAACAATACCGTGTCCCGTGGAAGGGTGTGTACTGAAACTGATCACTTCTGTATATATTGCTTGCACGTAAGCCGCTTTTGGGGCAAGGACACCTAATTAGTATATAAGGGTGTAATGGAAGGATTTTTCTAAAGAGAGGGTGGGATCAAGAGAGCAGATGGGCGTTGGTCGCTTCAGCGCGAAACCCAGCTGCATTACTAATGTTTTGGGAGAAACAGCCGGGAATGTTCTAAAGATACAGCCAAGGTTATGCTGACTTGTTTTTCACTTTGAGGGGCTTCACTACGCAATTCTTATTTTTTGTGTGCCTTTTGGTACCAGGTGTCGTCATCATCAGGACCAAGTGCAAAACAACACCGCGTCCCGTGGAAAGGTGTGTGTGCTGAAACTGATCACTTCTGTATACACTGCTTGCACGTAAGCCGCTTTGGGCAAGGACGCTCAATTAGTATATAAGGGAAGGTTTCGCCCTCAGTTTCTTTGGAGGCTCAACCGTGGGGACAGCGCGCACCGCCCGGTATTTGAAAGGCAAATGAGTTGGTCCTCTGACAAGCGGGCCCCCTCAGTCTACTGGTCTGGGATGATGGCTCTGTGTCTTTTTATATGTCTGTAAGTATTGTTTTGTTTTGTATGTCTGCATTATATGTGTTTGATTATTATAGTTGACTAAGTAAATAAAATAGAAGTATTGGACCTCTTCTCTCTGATTCTTTGCCTACTTATGTTCTAATCCCTTGAACCATTTTCCCAAATCAAAACAAAGGGAAGGTTCCGCCCTCAGTTTCTTTGGAAGCTCAACCGTGGGGAATGCGCGCACCGCCCGGTACCTTTGACTAGGCTAACGAGTTGATCCTCTGACGAGACTGACATGCGGGCTCCCTCAGTCTACTGGTCTAGGATGATTGCTCTGGGTCTTTTGATATTGCTGTAAGCATAAGTTTGTGTCTTTTAATATATTACTGTAAGCATATACTTGTTTCTATAATCTGTCGCTACTGCATTATATGTATTTAAATGTTACAATTGAATAAGTACATTTTATTGAAGTATCGGACCTCTTCTCTCTGATTTTTGCCCACTTATTCTAAAGAACCCCTTGAACCATTCTCCCAAATCAAAACAAGAATGTTGTGATCAACAGTACCAAAGGCCGATGACCAGTCCAACAGGATGAAAAGCGATGGAAAACCAGCATCAGCCGACATCAGCAAGTCATCCGTGACTCTAACCAGAGCTGTTTCCACGCTGTGGCAGGGGCGGAAACCAGACTGGAATTTCTCCAACAAATTATTTTGTTTTAGATGAGACTGAAGCTGTGCAGCGATTACTTTTTCCAGTACTTTTGAAAGGAACGGGAGGTTAGAAATGGGCCTGTAGTTTGCAAGTACTTCTGGATCCAAGGTGGATTTTTTTTTTTTTTAAAAGTGGTCTGATGGTAGCAGATTTCAATGTAGCGGGAAACATATCCAGTCTGGAGAGAGTGATTTATTATCCTGGTAATCAGGGGTTGGATTTAGCCAAAACTGTAGGAAAAGGGTCCAGAGCACAATTTGATGGTTTCATCTTTCTGACAATGACCTCAACCTCTTGCTGTGTAACTTTAGAGAAACCTTGGAAATCCCTGGCTGTGGGTCATTCATCAAGACAGGTAGTGCAGGGGAACTCGACAGAGACGAGCGGATGGTATCCACTTTTTTCCTAAAGAAAGTAATGATGTTATTGCATTTCTCCTCTGTAGCTTCCAGATGAGATTGAAATTGTGGTTTCAATAGGCGATTAATGGTAGAGAATAGTTGCTTTGAATTTCCAGAGCTATTGTTAATGATATTCGAATAAAACTGTGATCTTGTAGCTCTCAATGCGATGTTCTCTGTAAACTTGCTTATGAACAGTGAGTCCTGAGGCCTGTAGACGTCGCTCAAGAACACGCCCAGTTGTCTTCATCTTCCGCAGCTCACATGTATACCAGGGGGCTGAACGTGAGAAGCAGACAGTTCTGTATCTGACAGGGGCATGGAAGTCAAGTAGACTACTGAGGGATTGGTTGACTCAGTGACTGAGGAACATTCAACAGAGGAGAGATTCTGAAGATCTTTGCTCAGAGTATCTGGGTTGATCTTTTTCAAATTTCTGTAACATATTTGTCGCTTTGCTTTTGTGGGGGAACCAGGGAGTGACGGCTCCATCGAAATGACCTTGTGGTCAGACACCCCCAGATCATACACAAAAAGGTTGCTAATGGGTACAGAGTTTGTAATAACCAGATCCAAGATATGCCCTCTGGAATGTGTGGGAACATCAAAGTACTGTACTGCTGAACAAAATGAAAGGACCCCTTTTGAATGAGAGGATAGCATCAAGTCAGTGACACTTGTGACCTATTGATCTGCTCAATTAAATAGCAGAGGGGCTTGTTCATCAGTTTCAGCTGCTTTAGTGCACTAGAGGGACCACAATGAGATGACCCCCAAAACAGGAATGAATGGGTTAACAGGTGCAGGGGGGCCACTGACATTTTTCCCTCCTCATCTGTTTTGTTGCTCGTTTTGCATTTGTCTATGGTCAGTGTCACTACTGGTAGCATGAGGCCATACCTGGACCCTACAGAGCTGGCACAGGTAGTCCAACTTCTTCAGGATGGCAGGCACATCAATACCAGGTGCCACTGTCAGAAGGTTTGCTATGTCTCTCCCAGCACAGTCTCAAGGGCATAGAGGAGATTCCAGGAGACAGACAGGCAGTTACTCCAGGAGAGCTGGACAGGGCCCCTCGTAGAAAGTCCTTAACGCATCAGCAGGACCCACCACGATGTGCTCCTTTGGGCAAGGAGGAAAAGGATGAGCACTGGCAGAGCCTACAAAATGACCTCCAGCAGGCAGGCCACTGGTGTGAATGTCTCTGACCAAACAATCAGAAGCACACTTCATGAGGGTGGCCTGAGGGCCTGACGTCCTCTAGTGGGCACCATGGAGCTCGACTGGCATATGCTACAGAATACCAGGTCCACCACTGGCAGGCGTCCTGTGCTTTTCACAGATGAGAGCAGGTTCACCCTGAGCACATGTGACAGACGTGAAAGGGTCTGGAGAAGCCGTGGATAACGTTAGGCTGCCTGTAACCGTTCAGCATGTGCGGTTTTGTGGTGGATCAGTGATGGTATATCTAGGAAGGCATATCCATGGAGGGACGCACAGACCTCTACAGGCTAGACAACGGCATCTTGACTGCCATTAGGTATCGGGATGAAATCGTTGGATCACCCATTGTCAGACCCTATGCTGGTGCAGTGGCTCCTGGGTTCCTCCTGGTGCACGACAATGCCCGGCATCATGTGGCGAGAGGATGAAGGAATTGATACCATTGACTGTCACACCCCTCCACGCTTACTCGCCTGACCTCAATCCAATAGAACACCTCTGGATGGGACATTTTGTTACGGTCTATCCAGTACCTCAGACCATCCAGGAGCTCAGTGATGCCCTGGTCCAGATCTGGGAGGAGATCCCCCCAGGACCCCATCCGTCGTCTCATTAGGATGTTGTCAGGTATGGCATACAAACTACTGAGTACGATTTGGAGTTGGCAAGATGGACTCGTCTGCCTGCCCCATCATTTTTTCCCTTTGTGGTGTCTTTGAATTCAGCCCCCTCTCTGTCGGTTGATCATTTTCATTTCCATCCTTTTGTTCCTCACACATCACCATAGCAGTCCAGATCAGTAGAGAGAGCCAGCAGGATTTCTTTGTTCCCACTGAGATCTTTTCAAAGTGTTCCTTTCATTTTATTTTTAGCAGTTCATATAAGATGGTGGCCTGGTTACCAAAGCATGCACTTTTTGGAGAAGTCAAAATCCACTCCCACTTCTTGCAAATGAATCTAGTTAGGACCCCAGATGTCCAAGGTACAGGCAGAACGTTCTTTTCAAGATTCGTTTCTCAGTGTTGATTTTGGATCTCGTTTCTCTTTGTCAGGGTCACACTCTGTGTGCTCCTCTCAGTATCTTAACTCCTGCTGTTCTCCTTATCCACCATTGTGTCAGATGCTTTTCACGCCTTCTCCTCCTCTGCTCCATTTTTCTCTCCTCTGTGCTTTCAGGGAATCCATTAACACTCTCTGTGCCCAAGTCTATAGAGTTTGGAAGCAGAGAGGTAGATAGATAGATAGATACTTTATTAATCCCAAGGGGGAATTCACATTGGAGCACACGGTCAACCTGCAAGAGTGTAAGAAAGGACAAAGGAAAGAGAGGAGTGACAACAGGTCCAGGAGGTTGTGTTTTGCTAGCATAGTGGAATTCTATGAGGAAACAACAAAAGGATACGATCAAAGAGGAGCAGATGAGGTTATTTATCTGGACTTTCAGAAAGCATTTGATGAGGTGCCACATGAGAGGTGGGCATCAAGTTAAAAGAAGTGGCAGTTCAGGGTGTGGTGTGTAGATGGGTGGAGAATTGGCTCAGACACAGGAAGGAGAGGGTGATGGTGTTGGAAACCTCATCCGATCTGGGTGATGTTAAGTATAGAAATAGGAATATAAGTAACAAGCTGGTGAAGTTTGCAGATGATACCAAGACTGGTGGATTAGAAGATAATTTGGAATCGGTGATATCATTGCAGAAGCACTTGGACAGCAGGCAGATTTGTGGACAATGAAAATTAATGTCAGTAAATGTAAAGAATTACACATAGGAAGTAAAAATGTGAGGGTTGAATAAACAATGGGAGGTCTGAAAATTGAGAGTACACCTTATGATAAGGATTTAGGAGTCATAGTGGAGTCAACACTATTGTGACACAGAAAGTCGGGTTATATAGCGCCTTGATGTGTGCAGTACAAGTCACAGAAGGTTCTGCTCAGGCTTTATAACACACTGGTGAGGCCTCATCTGGAGTCCTGTGTGCAATTTGGGTCTCCAGGCTACAAAAAGGACAAAGCAGCACTAGAGAAGGTCCAGAGAAGAGCGAGGAGGCTGAGTCCAGGGCTACAGGGGATGAACAAAGAGGAATGTCAGAAGGAGCTGAGCCTTAAGGAGATTAAGAGGAGACCTGAGTGAAGTGTTTAAAATGATGAAGGGAATTAGTCCAGTGGATTGAGACTGCAACTTTAAAATGAGTTCATCAAGTGGCAGTTCAGGGTGATATGTGAGCTGAAGGGTGCAGAATTGGCTCAGACACAGGAAGCAGAGGGTGATGGTGCGAGGAACCTCATCAGAACTGGGTGATGTTAAGAATGGTGACCAGCAGGGGGCAGTGCTAGGGCTGCTGCTGTTTTTAATATATAGAAATGATTTAGATAGGAATATAAAAACAAGCTGGTTAAGTTTGCAGGTGATACCAAGATTGGTGAATTAGAAGATAATTTGGAATCGGTTATATCATTGCAGAAGCACTTGGACAGCAGGTAGATTTGTGGACGATAAAATTTAATGTCAGTAAATGTAAAGAATTATGCATAGGAAGTAAAAATGTGAGGTTTGAATAAACAATGGGAGGTCTGAAAATTGAGAGTACACCTTATGATAAGGATTTAGGAGTCATAGTGGAGTCAACACTATTGTGACACAGAAAGTCAGGTTATATAGCGCCTTGACGTGTGCAGTACAAGTCATAGGAGGTTCTGCTCAGGCTTTATAAAACACTGGTGAGGCCTCATCTGGAGTCCTGTGTGCAATTTGGGTCTCCAGGCTACAAAAAGGACATAGCAGCACTAGAGAAGGTCCAGAGAAGAGCGACTAGGCTGATTAGAGGACTACAGGGGATGACTTATGAGGAAAGATTGAAGGAGCTGAACCTTAAGGAGATTAAGAGGAGACCTGAGTGAAGTGTTTAAAATGATGAAGGGAATTAGTCCAGTGGATTGAGACTGCAACTTTAAAATGAGCTCATCAAGTGTCAGTTCAGGGTGATATGTGAGCTGAAGGGTGCAGAATTGGCACAGACACAGGAAGGACAGGGTGATGGTGCGAGGAGCCAAATCAGAATTGGGTGATGTTAAGAGTGGTGACCAGCAGGGGGCAGTGCTAGGGCTGCTGCTGTTTTTAATATATATAAATGATTTAGATAGGAATATAAAAAACAAGCTGGTGAAGTTTGCAGATGATACCAAGATTGGTGGATTAGGAGATAATTTGGAATCGGTTATATCATTGCAGAAGCACTTGGACAGCAGGTAGATTTGTGGACGATGAAATTTAATGTCAGTAAATGTAAAGAATTACACATAGGAAGTAAAAATGTGAGGTTTGAATAAACAATGGGAGGTCTGAAAATTGAGAGTACACCTTATGATAAGGATTTAGGAGTCATAGTGGAGTCAACACTATTGTGACACAGAAAGTCAGGTTATATGGCACCTTGACGTATGCAGTACAAGTCACAGGAGGTTCTGCTCAGGCTTTATAACACACTGGTGAGGCCTCATCTGGAGTCCTGTGGGCAGTTTTGGTCTCCAGGCTACAAAAAGGACATAGCAGCACTAGAGAAGGTCCAGACAAGAGCGACTAGGCTGGAGGAGACCTGACTGAAGTGTTTAAAATGATGAAGGGAATTAGTCCAGCAGATCGAGACGGTGACTTTAAAATGAGTTCATCAAGAACACGGGGACACAGTTGGAAACTTGTGAAGGGGAAATATCGCACAAACATTAGGAAGTTTTTGTTTACATAGAAAGCCAGAGACACTTAGAATAAGTGACCAAGTAGTGTGGGTGGACAGGAGGGCTTTAGGGACTTTCGAAATTCAACATTGGCGAACTTTGTTGGGCTGAATGGCCTCTTCTCGTCCTGATTGTTCTAACGCTGTTAAAAAAAAAAAAAGAAGTGGAGCAATGAGCAGGTTGGCAGAGCCTCCCTTTGTAACAAAAGCGGGACCACCAGCTATTCAGGCAGACCCACTTTAGTTTGATATTTATAATGGCTGCCAAACTCGACCCAATATGTGTTTGTGCGCATTGAGTTTTCTTCAGAGTGTAATTTTGCTGGTTTCACTGTAACTGAGGTGTGGCACATCAATACAGCACACTCTTTAAAACTCTTAGTTCAGGTCACGTCTGGCCCTTTCACATTTACATTTAGTCCAGCCTTGATTAGTATGAAAGAGTTCAACGTGAAGAAGGATGTGTTTGGAAATTTCCCCCCTTTCCGAGTTGTTGGCCCTGACTTGATCGGCGGGACTTTGTCACCTTATCAAGTAGGCTTTACCTCAAAATCTCCAAAGCATTTCTTAGCCTGGCATGGATTGTTCAAAAAAAAAACTTAATCTGTTAGATAAGAACTAGAAGATAATCTTGAGATGTGCTCCTTATTTGTGATGACTCTGTGAAGTAATTCTGTCACATTTATATTCACAGGTGATAAAGAGGCCTCCTTACTAGTTGACGCAGCCATAAAGTGAGGATGTCTAATGGCCTCCTCCGGGCCAGTGCTATCCAAGTGAGAAGGGAGTCTTAGAGGAAAAGGGCAGACACTTGGGGGAGAGAAGAGATTTACACAGAGCATGGCCTCAACCAAAGAAGATGGTGTGCATGAAAGACTGGGGTTCATTAAAGAAGAGGACTGTGAGTGGGGTGCACCAGAGGATTTGTGTCTGAAACAGGAAGACTGTGAAGAAAGAATCTCACTTTTTGAAGAGAAGGAGCCTGAGGGGGAGATTATTCAGATTAAAATTGAGGATTCCAAAGATCTATCAGATGGTTTTGAAATACAAAAACACGAAGCTGGGCGTATTTTCAAGCAAGAGACTTTTGAAGAATCGCATTCCAGTTTACAGCCCTGGTTCATTAATGCAAGTCAGCTGACTACCCAGCATGCTATGGGGTTGAAATCTGATTTTTCCGAGTTTGAGGAGAAAATCAATGAAGGAAAGTGGAGTAAAGAAGAAGAGCACCAGTCATCTAGGAATTTGGGACTAAGTAAGTAATGGGATTAAATGTAAAAGAAGGGGAAAGTGATAGCATTTATAAATCCCAAATGTTTACCTTATCACTTTCAAGAGATTGAAATTAGAGTGGCATACATGACTGACTGAATTTGAATAGAGGACAGCTGTTTGAGTGCATGATAATTAAGAATAGCTGACCTGATAAGTAATACACTGGGAAGGTTTTGATGAATGCAGAAAAATGTTAAGTGTGCAGCGCAGGGCTTTAACTACATGAGGCTGTGATATACAATCGGCCAATACTGCATTGTATTGAATGAAAATGACAGATGCTCGTGACAGACCTTTGTACAGTATTTCCTAAATTGTGCTCCAGTCAAGGCAGAGATGTGCAAAACAAATCTATATTGTAAAGAAAGCACACGAGAAAGTTTGAAGAGTTGGGGTTTCTGTCCCCGTATACTGTAGCAAAAAAAAACTTTCAAAGTTCACGGTCAGTTTCTACATTGAACAAAAGACCCAACCCAAATGACAGTCGGACAATTTATTGGGTGGGAACAGAAGTGGACATGGAATGCTGGGAAGGAGCCACAGTGGTAGATGGATGGTAGTGACGTCATCAGATGGGAACCAAGGGGAAAAAGGAGGGGACTCGGAAGTGTCTTGAGTTTTAGCAAGTCCGGGTGTATTGATGGCGGTGCCGCTTTGTTTTTCCTGAGGGAACAAAGAAAGAGAGATTAGTACCCCGTCGTTGACTCTTGGATCGAGGTTTCGCGGTGCACATCGGGTCCTTAATCTGCTCCCTATGCACTTGTGCGTGACAATAAATATATATATATATATATATATATATATATATATATATATATATATATATATATATATATATATATTGATATATATATATATTTATAGCTGGAACTCCACGAAGGGAGAAAATTAATCACATTTTCTAAAAACAAGCTTACAGTCTCTACCAGGAATCATCATCAGAGGAACATGATTAGACTTACAGGAATCCAAGGCACTATGTAGCAAGTAAGGGAGGGAAGGTGGAAATGGGTGGGTGTTGGTCATAAAGTCTTATTTGTTAATTGCATGTTCTTCTTTTCAAGGCTGAATATGCTGAGTTCATGTCCTAATGTCTGTTAATGGCATTTTTATTAGGTAGCCACATTTCAGCCAGCCCTCTGGCACTTTTAGTGTTAGCCATGAATTTTCATCAATTCTCTCACCCTTCCCCAAACGGGTCATTGTCTTCTTGGACTATCCAACCCCTGTGTAACTTCAACTTTGTGACTGATGCCTGAACATTATCCTGAAGAATTTGGTGATATTGGGTTGAATTCATCCGACCCTCGACTTTAACAAGGGCCCCAGTCCCTGAACTGGCCACACAGCCCCACCGCATGATGGCACCTCCACCAAATCTGACGGGAGGTCGCAGGTGTTTTTCTTGGACTGCGGTATTCTTCTTCCACCATACAAAGCACTTTTTGTTATCATCAAATAACTCAATTTTTGTCTCATCCTTCCGAAGCACTTTGTTCCCAAATGAATCTGACTTGCCTAAATGAGTGTTTGCATACCACAAGCGACTCTCTTTGTGGCGTGAGTGCAGAAAGGGCTTCATTCTCATCACCCTGCCATACAGATGTTCTTTGTGCAAATTGCGCTGACTTGTAGAACGATGTACAGATACACCATCTGCAGTGAGATGTTCTTGCAGGTCTTTGGAGGTGATCTGTGGGTTGTCTGTAACCATTCTCACAATCCTGCTCATATGCCGCTCCTGTATTTTTCTTGGCCTGCCAGACCTGCTGGGTTGGTTTAACATCAACTGTGCCTGTGGCCTTCCATTTCCTGATTCCATTCCTTACACCTGAAACTGACAGTTTAAACCTCTGAGATGGCTTTTTGTAGCCCTCCCCTAAACCAGGAGACTCAACAATCTTTGTGTTCAGATCTTTGGAGAGTTGCTTTGAGGATCCCATGCTGTCTGTCACTCTTCAGAGGAGAGTCAAAGGGAAGGAAGCACAACTTGCAATTGACCACCTTAAATACCTTTGACCACTCATGATGGACACTCCTGTCTGTGAAGTTCAAGGCTCAACGAGCTCATCCAACCAGTTTGGTGTTGTAAGTAATCAGCATTGAGCAGTGCCAGCCATTTAAATCGGCACAATGACAAGGGGACCCACATTTGTGCACAGCCAGTTTTTGATATTTGATTTCATTTCATAACTAAATACTGCATCACTAAAAATCTTTGTTCGGAAAACACTGCAGTGGTCAGATGTTCCAAGGAAATGAAAGACAGACCACTGGTATCTTTATTGTTGAAAGGAGAGTCCATTATTATGCAGGCTGAGAGGGGTTCCCAAACTTTTTCATATGACTATTTAAATAAATAAATAAATATATATATATATATATATATATATATATATATATATATATATATATATATATATATATATATATATATATATATATATATAGAATCTATCTATCTATCTATCTATCTATCTATATCTATATATATCTATATCTATCTATCTATCTATCTCTTTCTCGCTCTCTCTCTCTCTCTATATAGATATATAGAGAGAGAGAGATATCGATAGATACCACAAGGGGGCACCACTGAGCCCTAAACCCTCTGCTGACTCTGTCTCCTTGATGTGAAGCAGTGGGCTCCCTTTAAGCCAGACCTGTGGATGCTTAGGGTGCCAATCCATGTCTTCTAGGAAGCACGTCCAAACCATAAAGACAGTAGAGAGGCCCTCTCCCGACAACACTCAATATCGGTATGTAGGGACCCTGACAGGACTGCATTTCTGGACGTCATCTCCCAAACACCCATGTGGGTGTCCCAACTGGGTTGCCACATGACAGCGTTTCTCAACCTTTAAGTATTTGCGACCCGAGTTTTCATAATAGTTTTAATCGCACCCCCCTAAGGTTTTTTGAAAGGAGCCCACTAATACCAACTTGTTCTTTTTTAATTAATGATATATCATAGATGCATATTTTGTTATACCTACTTAACTTTTATCGACATTTATCTATCTCTATATTTATTTTTCTAGTATCAGAATGTAGTTTAAGTTAATTTGTTTTGGTTTCAATAGATGTATTTTTTATATTTTCGATTCTTGTTTTCTTTTTTCACATCTTCGTGCCCCCTTTTTGTTACTTTGCGCCCCCTCTAGGGGGGCCTGCCCCACAGATTGAGAACCACTGCCATATGAGGATCACTGCCACCTGCCGTTTAGTGGATGGAACAGCTCCCAACTCTTGGCTTCCGCTGGTCCCACTGTTATATCATACCAGCTGGACACAAAGTTGTTTCAATGGCCCACCGGCCAATCCGTGGACGTCATTGCACTGGCCTCCCATCCATTTAATGGTATATCCTCCAGCATGGCTACCTATTGTCATTTCACAGAGAACGGGCTGGCAGGTCAGGATTATCTCAGCCAATCTTCACTCCATCTTGGCTTCCAAGCACAGCAGACATTAACTGACTGGCAGGACTCTACATCCAGATTTCATATGGTGTGGGTGTGCATACATTAAGCTGAACATATTTTTGCCAACACAAGAAGGCAATTTGCAGCAGTGTCCGGCTCTATTAACATAAACGGATCTCTTTCCTGCACTCGTATTGAAGTAAGGGCATCTAGCGGCACAGAAGGTGCTTTTTGCTCACACTACGCTGTTACATTTCCATTAACTCACATGTGGTGTGCGATGCTAAGACGAGGCTGACAAACGTCACGTCTCACATGTAGGTCAGTCCGTGACTAATTTATTTTCAGTCAAACTCGATGTGGTAGATGTCAGTTTTTCATATGTTCTGAACTATTTGTTGTATCACCAATCATATCATGACATGTGCCGGTAATATCAGCTGTCGACTCGGACGCTGGCCCCTTATGCCTTTACCAGACCCCAGATCACAGAGGAGAGGCGCTATGATGCCGCTCATGATCTTGCAGACTCAGTTGCAGAGTTCAGGCAGATGCTGTTGAATGCACGGACCGGAGTCTATACGCGTCAGGCCACTCTACCAGCCAACAGACGTCTTCAACATCGTATGATGTTGATTAGCATCGGGGTGTTTTCACAAATGTACATTTACAAGATGGTTGTGATTTATAAAGGGTAAGTTGTGTAGAAACGTGCCTATGCCACATTTTATTTTTTATTTTTTGCTGTAAATGTTTTCCTAATTTCTTGGCGTGCACATGTTTTCACAATGAAATCTACAGAAAGGTTTATAAATGAGGCCCCGGGTCACCTAACCTGTGTGTTTTGGGGAGGGATTTGGGAGGAGAAATGGAGTATCCTGAGACCCACACAGACATGGAAAGGCAACTTGAGTGCCGATTGTAATCCCATCAGATCACTTGAACAATCAAGCAGCTGTGCTAAATTCTTTACCACACGAGTGTAAGGAAATATATTTGTATGTTTAGTTGTTTGAATCGCAGTTTAGATTCCTAAAGGATATAAGTATAAAAGAAAAGAACACTCATATTCATGTTCCAGAGCGCCATTGCTGTTGGTCAGCTGCCCACCCAGGCCCTCTTTTATTTGGCAATGCATCACCAGTGAACCTTGTAGTATTTCAATTATTTAAAATATTTTAACTGAACTATTTGTGTTGTTTTAGGTTTACAGGAGAACAGTTTCTCTGTGTCTTCATTTGCTCCGACGTCTCTTCACTGCACCCTGCAGCACAAACAGGACAACGAGCAGGTAACAAAATTCACAGGTGGACTGGAGACTTTGACCACAGCTTCCTTCCAGAGCAGTCCTCTTCCTTTTAATAAACTTTCACAGACAGAGGCCATCAACACTGAACACCCACAAGTGTATAAACACGTTAGAAATCATGCTGGAGAAAAACCTCATTGTTGCCTGGAATGTGGCAAACGATTTTCACAAAAACGTAGTCTTCTTACCCATATGAAGATTCACACTGGTGAGAAACCACATTGCTGTTCTGAATGTGGCAAGCGTTTCTTAGACAGAAGTGGTTTGAATATTCACATGAGAGTTCATACTGGAGAGAAACCACATTGCTGTTCAGAATGTGGTAAGAGATTCTCACGAATCCACAGTCTCCAGATCCATACAAGAATCCACACTGGAGAGAAACCTCATTGTTGTCTGGAATGTGGCAAACGATTCTATGACAGTAGTAGTTTATGCAAGCATGTGCAAATTCATACCGGAGAGAAGCCATATTGCTGCTCTGAATGTGGAAAAAGGTTTTCCACCAGTAGTACTTTGCGGGAGCACACACAAATTCATACTGGGGAAAAGCCATTTGTATGTTCAGAATGTGGAAAAAGATTCTTAAAAATACACAATCTGAAATGTCATATTAGAACCCATACTGGAGAAAAACCTTATTGTTGTCCTGAATGTGGCAAACGGTGCTCTCATGGTAGCTTTTTCAGGAGGCACATGCTAACTCATACTGGAGAGAAGCCATATGTCTGTTCTGAATGTGGGAAAAGATTTTTGAAAACAGACGATCTTAAATGTCATATCAGAATTCACACTGGGGAAAAACCTTACAGCTGTCTAGAATGTGGCAAACGATTCTCTGATGGCAGCAGTTTGCGGACACACACACGGATTCATACTGGAGAGAAACCATATTGCTGCCCTCAATGTGGGAAAAGTTTTTCAACAAGTAGCAGTTTTCGAAAGCACACACGAACACATACTGGAGAGAAGCCATATGCCTGTGCTGAATGTGGTAAACGATTCTCAAACAGCAGTGGCTTTCGTATTCACCAAAGGACTCACACCGGTGAGAAACCGTTTAGCTGTTCTGAATGTGACAAGCATTTCTCAGACAGCAGCACTCTTAAGAAACACATGAAAATTCACGCTCGAAAGAACAAGACATAAAACTCTAGGAATTATGGCAGAAAATCAACAAAGAGTACATCCATCAGACACAGATTCCCTTACAGCAAATAATAAAATTCAGACCAAAATTCAGTTAGTCATTCCCATTTTATCAGATAGCTTTGGTATCATCGACTGGCTACAGAACAACCTATAGTTGTGCTTGAAAGTTTGTGAACCCTTTAGAATTTTCTATATTTCTCAATCCCAGTCCTGGAGGGCCGCAGTGGCTGCAGGTTTTCATTCTAACCTGGTTGCTTAATTAGAAAGCAATTCTTGCCAATAATTTGATTTCATGGCTTGTTAGTGCTTTAATTCTGCTATGTCAGGTCATTCTCATATCCTGGACTTTCTTCCCCTTTCTAAGGATATCAACCAAATGATTTGAAGGCTAAAACGGCGGAGTGATTCTCAGTCCTACCCTTTTTTTCTCTTCACTTTCCTTCCAAGTATTTAATTAAACCCAATAGTGGATGATAAATACACACACGTGTAAATGGCTACAAGCTAAATGGAGACATGCTGGTCTCTTTTGTCATTTGATTCTTATTGCTAATAAGGGGTGACTAGAATAGGACTAGAATAAGCAATAAGCGTTGAAAATCTTAACGAGCGAGACCACTAAAGTGAAGCAGAAGTGTTACTTGAGCAATAAATGCTTCTTATTAAGCAGCTGGGTTGGAGCAAAAACCTGCAGCCACTGAGGCCCTCCAGGACTGTGACTGAGGACCGCTGACCTAAAACATCATCAGATTTTCACCCAAGTCCTAAAAGTAGATAAAGAGAAACCAGTTAAACAAATGAGACAAAAATATTATACTTGGTCTTTTATTTATTGAGGAAAATGATTGAATATTACATATTTGTGAGTGGCAAAAGTATGTGAACCTTTGCTTTCAGTATCTGGCGTGTCCCCCCCTTTGCACCAATAACTACGACTAAACGTTTCCGGTAACTTCTGATCATTCCTGCACACCGGCTTGGATGAATTTTCGCCCATTCCTCCATACAGAACAGCTTCAACTCTGAGATGTTGGTGGGTTTCCTCACATGAACTGCTCTCTTCAGGTCCTTCCACAACATTTCGATTGGATTAAGGTCAGGACTTTGACTTGGCCATTCCAAAACATTCACTTTATTCTTCTTTAACCATTCTTTGGTAGAACGACTTGTGTGCTTAGGGTCGTTGTCTTGCTGCATGACCCACCTTCTCTTGAGATTCAGTTCATGGATAGATGTCCTGACATTTTCCTTTAGAATTCTCTGATATAATTCAGAATTCATTGTTCCATCAATGAAGGCAAGCCATCCTGGCCCAGATGCAGCCAAACAGGCCCAAACCATGATACCACCACCGCCATGTTTCACAGATGGGATAAGGTTCTTATGCTGGAATGCAGTGTTTTCCTTTCTCCAAACATAACGCTTTTCATTTAAACCAAAAAGTTCTATTTTGGTCTCCTCCGTCCACAAAACATTCTTCCAGTAGCCTTCTGGTTTGTCCACGTGATTTTTAGCAAACTGCAGACGAGCAGCAGTGTTTTTTTTGGAGAGCAGTGGCTTTCTCCTTGCAACCCTGCCATGCACACCATTGTTGTTCAGTGTTCTCCTGATGGTGGACTCATGAACATGAACATTAGCCAATGTGACAGAGGCCTTCAGTTGCTTAGAAGTTACCCTGGGGTCCTTTGTGACCTCGCCGACTATTACACGTGTGCCTTGCTCTTGGAGTGATCTTTGTTGGTCGACCACTCCTGGGGAGGGTCACAATGGTCTTGAATTTCCTCCATTTGTACACAATCTGTCTGACTGTGGATTGGTGGAGTCCAAACTCTTCAGAGATGGTTTGGTAACCTTTTCCAGCCTGATGAGCATCAACAACTCTTTTTGTGAGGTCCTCAGAAATCTCCTTTGTTTGTGCCATGATACACTTCCACAAACATGCGTTGTGAAGAGCAGACTTTGATAGATCCTGTTCTTTAAATATCACAGGGTGCCAACTCACACCTGATTGGCATCTCATTGATTAAAAACACCTGACGCCTCACCTTCATCTGAGAGGTTCACATACTTGTGCCATTCACAAATATGTAATATTTAAACATTTTCCTTAATAAATAAATGACCAAGTATAATATTTTTGTCTCATTTGTTTAACTGGTTTCTCTTTATCTACTTTTAGGACTTGAGTGAAAATCTGATGATGTTTTAGGTCATATTTATGCAGAAATCTAGAAAATTCTGAAGGGTTCACAAACTTTCAAGCACAACTGTATATAAAACGTGAAAATGAGTTTGCTCACAATATAAGTGATGCTGCCCAAGAGTTTACAATACAAGATTCTAAGGAGGCATGTGGCTTATCGAAATGGGCTAAATATTCCGGACAACAATCATCGGACTACGGACTACAGACAAACCTCATGCATTGAACAGACCACCAAATGCAGAAGTTACTTCAATAGGAAACAAAAAAGAACGAAACAACTTCAAGTATAAAGCGCGGCCAAACTTTCAGAAGCACCAAATGCTGGAGAGGGATGCCACCCACTTGTGTACAGACAGCAAAAAACAAGAATCCAAAAGGACCGATCTACAGAAGAGGACAGGCCATTAGAATGACCCCAAATAAAGTAGAAAATATGCAGACCTCCTCCTCCTGCCCCCTGTAGACCAATAGATAACCCATGGAGGGGTTACAAGGAGTGAGTGATCCCCAAGGGATGGACCGGACAGTGGCCTGCGCACAAGGTGGTTCATGGCTGCAATCACATTTTTCTTCAGTCGTCTTTCTGTGTGTACTCTTTATGTTCTCCGGTGTCCCTTGTATCTTGTGGCTGTCACCACCATGACATCATAAACTCCTGAGCCCACCCAAGTTAAAGCTGAGGAGGTTCGGTTCTGAAGGGGTCCTCTTTTTGGAGGGGGATTTTCTGGATTTTTCATTAATTCTGCTCTTTTTACAGATTGCCTTTTTTAAGCAACTCCTTTTGCTACTCTTTTGAGAATTTGTTGTTACGTTCCTATTTTTTGTAATAAATCTTCACTTGCAAAGACTCTTTTGTTCAGTTTGTTACTTTAAGGTTTTCTTGTATGATTTTCTCTCCCTTGTAAAGACGTCACAGGTATTATACATCTGTTAAAGGTATTTTGAACTTTTCCCCTATTTCTAGGCCGGGGTAGGCCGCAGCCACGCACCGCATTATGGAAGCTGGCCAGATTGGGGTGAGGCGAGTTCGGATGGAGCAGTGGTGCTTACTTGAAACCTCGCACCCCTCTGCTGTGATCCTGCCTCCAAATTCAAACAGACCAAGAAGGAACCATTGATGTTTCAGTCCCGAGTGATTGCTCCATATTCAAAATGGAGAGGGTAACAACTAACCAGGTGTCAAGAAATGCAACTGGACATGAGCCAGTTGGAATAAAACAACTGTGATTGTGCCCGTGATGTTGGAATTATTAAAAATAATTAAAAAAAAGCCCCAACCCCAGCGAAATGCCCTACTGATAACCATAACTCCATACTATTTGCAGAAGGAAGCACTATTAAGGGCGATACAAGACAGCAAACCTAAGAGAATAACAGCAGTATCTGCACAAGAATGATAAACTGTGTGAAGGCTAGAGCCCCAATCATGAATACACATAACAGCCCCCGATTCAAATAAAGGTGTTTATTCCATCCATCCATCCATTTTCCAACCCGTTGAATCCGAACACAGGGTCACGGGGGTCTGCTGGAGCCAACACAGGGCACAAGGCAGGAACCAATCCCGGGCAGGGCGCCCACCCACCGCAGGACACACACACACACACACACACTAGGGACAACTTAGAATCGCCAATCCACCTAACCTGCACGCAGACACGGGGAGAACATGCAAAGTTCTCGCAGGGAGGACCCGGGAAGCGAACCCTGGTCTACTAACTGCGAGGCAGCAGTGCCACCACTGCACCACCGTGCTGCCCAAGGTGTTTTTTGTACAAGCAAATTAACAAATACTTTCCTTTTCTTCCTTCTGCTCTCCTCCTCTCAAGTGTTGCTTTCCATCCTCCTCGCTCCGACTCACCTGGGGCCTCCTGTAAAACGCCGTGCGTAGAACTCGCACTATAACATGGCGTAAGCACAAAAGCCAAAATGTGGTTACGCACAGAAAAGTCCAGATGCAGGAATCTGTGCGTACTCCAACTTCCACGTGCTTCCGCTACATAAATCCCGATCAGCGTGAAAACTAACGCTCGTGCACGCGCTTTATGTAACTCCTCCCAGAATTACGCCTCTTTGAATATGCAAATGAGTATAAATCGCCCTTAAACTCAGCCTTCTCCGAAAAGACAATGGGAAAAGCACAGGGGAAAATATAAGAATTTCAGCGAATACCAAGTGGAGGCAAAGGAAAAACATCCTATTTGTTCAAATAAACCGTGGTATAATCAACAAAATGAAGTTGATCGAGTGACATAGCGTGTTGGAGAAACTTGAAAGCTCACATTCACAAAATCGCACAGTGCCGGAAATAAAAAGAAGTCACATATCAAAGTCGCCGTGAAAAGCCGAGTTGTAAGCCCACCGTCTGAGTGTCATATGAAAGTTTATTAGGGTACAGAGAAAAAAGGCACACGGTGGGGAAAAAGCACGAAATGTCAACTTCAGTCTCGACATTTCCACTTTAATCACGTAGTTTATTTTGTCATTTAGTAGAACATCATAAACTTCATCTTAAAATCATTTAAATAACCAGTTTCTCAAATCACATTGTAATTAAAGTAGCACGTTAAATGCTTTGTTTTGTATTTGATCTTCTACTCGTATGTGCTCTGTGTGTGTGAATCACTACTTGCTTCTTAAACCGGCTCTCTTCCTCCAACTGGACACAGAGTCCATTACAGTCGTGATATTACAGCTCTCTGAATAACTAAAATACTGAGATGTATACGTGATGTCATTTTCATGATGATAGGAGTTAAAGCACGTTATTAAACATGAGTTTCACTTCGATGAAATAATTTATTGCAGCAGTACAATCAGGGGCGGCTCTAGGCTTGTGGTGGCACTGGGCAGAGGAAGAATCGGTGGCTCCTTCGCCCGCCCGTCAGTGAGGTAGCTTATCACGGTGGATGGCCACGTCCGTTGCGGACACTGCATAGCCGCCTCGTGCTCATGACACAAGCATTTAACTTTTGCCGAAATTTGCCGCTGCGTTTTTTGCTGTGTTGTTATTTTTTCTTTCTGTTTTATATATTCAATATACAATGGGAATGGTTGGTGATATTAACTTCCTGTTTGTGGCACATTAGTATAGGTGAGGGGGGAAACTTTTCAAGATGGGTGGTGACCATCGTGGCCATTTGAAGTCAGCCATTTTGGATCCAACTTTTGTTTTTTCAATAGGAAGAGGGTCATGTGACACATCAAACTTATTGGGAATTTCACAAGAAAAACAATGGTGTGCTTGGTTTTAACGTAACTTTATTCTTTCATGAGTTATTTACAAGTTTCTCTTTGTTTACAGCCATTGACATGTCGCAGAGGTTAACACGTGAGGAGCGGATAGAAATTGTGTTGATGTCTGGTGAACGCAGTAACCGGGTCATTGTCGCAGATTTCAATGCAAGACACCCTACGAGACCACCCATCTCCCATACTACAGTTAGTTTCATGAAACTGGTTCAGTGTTGGATTTGCCAAAATGTGGACGCATGAAAACTGTCACTAATGAAGAAACATCAGTGGCTGTCCTAGCTTCATTCAGCAAGAGCCCACAGCGTAGCACTGGAGAGTGGCATTAGTTGAACATCCCTTCGGCAGATATTAGCTACTCACAAATGGCACCCTTACAAACTCCAGCTACTGCAGCATCTCAACATGATGACTCAGATCGGCGCACTGAATTTGCAGAATGGGCAAAACAAAAATTGGAACAGGACCCTCAGTTTACGCAGAAGATTTTGTTCAGTGATGAGGCAAACTTTTATGTGAATGGTGAAGTTAACAAACAAAACCACCGCTATTGGTCTGACACTAACCCACATTGGATAGATCCCTCCAAGACTGTTGGAACAAAAAAATTGATGGTGTGGTATATGGGGTACAAAGATAGTGGGGCCATTCTTCATCAATGGAAACCTCAAGGCCACTGGATATGCGAAATTGCTACATGATGATGTGTTTCCCTCTTTATGCACTGAAGCTGGCACGTTCCCTGAGTTTTTCCAGCAAGATGGTGCACCACCACATTATGGGTGTCAGGTCCGAGCATTCCTAGATGAACAGTTTCCTGGAAAGTGGATTGGTCGTCGTGGGCCAGTTGAATGGCCCCCAAGGTCTCCCGATCTGACCCCCTTAGACTTTTATCTTTGGGATCATCTGAAGGCAGTTGTCTATGCTGTGAAGATACGAGATGTGCAGCACCTGAAACTACGGATACTGGAAGCCTGTGCTAGCATTTCTCCTGCGGTGTTGCTATCAGTGTGTGAAGAGTGGGAGAAGAGGGTTGCATTGACAATCCAACACAATGGGCAGCACATTGAACACATTTTATAAGTGGTCAGAAACTTGTAAATAACTCATGAAAGAATAAAGTTACGTTAAAACCAAGCACACCATTGTTTTTCTTGTGAAATTCCCAATAAGTTTGATGTGTCACATGACCCTCTTCCTATTGAAAAAACAAAAGTTGGATCCAAAATGGCCGACTTCAAAATGGCCACCATGGTCACCACCCATCTTGAAAAGTTTCCACCCTCACCTATACTAATATGCCACAAACAGGAAGTTAATATCACCAACCATTCCCATTTTATTAAGGTGTATGCATATAAATGGCCCACCCTGTATATTGGCGTGGCCGTCACTGCAGTTCTTGCTTTTCTTTCCCCAAGTAACCGATCGCCACACAATCAGCTCTGTAATAGAAGTTAAGCCATCTGTAAGCTTAGCGCAGATTCTTCAAAACGTTTAAAGAACATTGAAATATCTTCGTAGTACATGTTTAATTATTCTATCCTTAAAGACACTCCCAGTGAAGAATATAGATTATTTAAATGAAGTTAAAGTTTTATCTGTATAATTTAATAAACATATTTTGCTGCATTTCACCTTAAAAATGATATCGTCATCATATGTAAATACGCGCTTTATAAAGTGGCTCAGGTTGTGTGATATTATAACTGTAGTGCAAGTTTACAGTGGGGTGATTGTACTTATAAGTCCTAACAGCTCTACAAGGAGCAATTGATTGAGTGCATTTAAAGTTCTTGGGATGAAACTGTTTGTGAACCGCGAGGTCCGTACAGGAAAGGCTTTAAAACATTTTGCAGTGGCTGAGACAGCGTGTCCTTAAAGCTGTATCCCGATAATTCTCTTTACTATCAGCTGCTGCTGTGATTCACACTCAGATACAGTGATATAAATACTCCGAGTGGTGCAGTGAGAGGAATATGGAAAAAGATGATCCGCTGTGGCAACTCCTAACGGGAGGAGCTGAAAGAAGAAGAAGAAGAAGAAGAAGAAGTGAGAGTAACAACGCTAAAGCAGTTCTGGTATTTGGAATACTTTGGCTGTTCCCTGGACCATTATATTGTTACGAGTTAATTACAATCAGATGCATTACACTAATAAACAATATGCGGTTAGTTTCGGTGTATTTATAAAGCCGCGTCAGGAAAATAATGAGTAATCACACAAGAACAGTACCATTGCTTTGACGCTAGGTGCCGCCAGTTTGCAAAACCGAGCGGAGAACTTGCATACGACAAGGCATGAGGTACCGTGGAAAAGTGTGTGGCTTTACGCCAAGTGTAGGTTTTATACATCGCGATTTGAACGTGGAAAAGTTCTTACGCAACATTTCTGTGCGTACGCACTGTTTATACATGAGGCCCCTGGACCAGACAGTGTGGTCTCTTTTATTGAGGACCCAGGGGTATTTCCAGTGTGCCAGGGCTTTTGCCTGTTTGAAGCACTTCTGGGTGATACAGAAGTCCCAACTAACAGCGTGTGTATCTCCCTGCAGTGTCGTCTTCTTGCAGTCTCCAGCTGGGCTACACTACTGGACTACACTTCCCAGCATTCTCTGCTGGTTTCCAAGAGAGTAGCGATATCCAGGGCTGTAGCCATCTAGCATCATGGGGGACAGTCCTTCCCTTTCGTCCCGGTCAGGTAAGGTACTACAAGTATATCCGTTTGGTGCTACTGTTCATCTGCCCGGAGCTTTAACCTTCCTCTCTTATGGTTGGGATGTCCATACGTCCACCGGCAGAGTCTCGTTCAGGTAAGGCACCTTTTATTCTTGGCCAGAATGCCAGTCTGTCCACTTGGGGCCTCCCATCCTGGTAAGGAACTTTCCCCTCTCCTGGTCAGGATGCCCATCCATCCTGTGTGGCTCTTACAACTGATCACCCAAAATTACCCAGCAATTGTATGATTTTCATGTACAAGGTAGTGTTCCTTTTCATTTTTAAAATTCACGGTGTCATTATAATTTAAGCACATCACAGTCGAATGTTCACATGTTTTAACAGTTTAACACATTCTGTCTAAAAAAAGCTACAAAGTAAAGATTTACTTTAGGAAGATGTCATGATTCCCTGCTCTTAGTTATTGGGGATACGGAAGGACAGAGTGCAGATGGTGAAAGACACAAACTGTGCCAAGGTGGAGGTTTAGTAAGTGGCAATTAGTTCTCAGTGTAATAATGAAGGCCAACAGCTAATGAGGGCCTACTCAGGCCTTTCATCCATCCATGAAAGAGGTGCTACAGTCCTATCCACCTAATTCTTCCAATATAACATCAAGTCGAGTTTTGAAAGTCCCTAAAGTCCTCCTGTCCTCCACACTAACTGGACACTTAATCCATATGTCTGTGGTTCTCTGTGTGAAGAGAAACTTTCTAATGTTTGTGCAGAACTTCCCAACTGTGTCCTTGTGTTCCTGACAAACTTGTTTTAAAGTCACCATCTCGATCCACTGGACTGAGTCCCTTCATAAATTTAAACACTTCAGTCAGGTCTCCTCTTAATCTTCTTTTGCTTAAAATCTAAAAGCTCAACTTCTTCTTCTTTCGGCTGGTCCTGTCAGTGGTTACCACAGTGGATCATCTTCTTCCATCTCTTCCTGTCCTCGTCATCTTGCTCTGTCAAACCCACCACCTGCATGTCCTCTCTTGCCACATCTATAAACCTTCTCTAAGGCCTTCCTCTTCTCCTCTTCCCTGGCTGGTCTATCCTTGGCACACTCCTCCCAATATACACCACATCTCTCCTCTGCACATGTCCAAACCAACACAATCTCGCCAATCTGACTTTGACTCCCAACCGTCCCGCCTGAGCTGACCCTCTAATGTCCTCATTTCTAATCCTAGTATCTTTAACTCTGCCACCTCCAGTTCTGTCTCCTGCTTTCTGGTCAGTGCCACCGTCTGCAACCCATATACCATAGCTGGTCTCACTATCGTCCTGTAGACCTTCCCTTTCACTCTTGTTGATATCCGTCCGTCACAAATCACTCCTGACACTCTTCTCCACCCATTCCACCCGGCCTGCACTCTCTTCTTCACTTCTCTTCACAATCCTCATTACTCTGTACTGTTGATCCTAAGTATTTAAACTCCACCACCGTCGCCAACTCTACTCCCTCATCCTCACCATTCCACTGACCTTCCTCTCATTCACACACATGTATTCTGTCTTGGTGGTCCTACTGACCTTCATTCCTCTCCTGTCATATCTCCACCTCTCCATGGTCTCCTCAACCTGCTCCCTATTCTCGCTACAGATCACAATGTCATCAGCAAACATCACAGTCCACGTGGACTCCTGTCTAATCTCGTCTGTTAGCCTGTCCATTGCTAATAAGAAAGGACTCAGAGCTGATCCCTGATGTAATCCCACCTCCGTCACTCCTACCTCAGACCTCACCACGGTCACACTTCCCTCGTACATATCCTGTACAACTCTTACGTACTTCTCTGCCACTCCTGACTTCCTCATACAACACCACAGCTTCTCTCAGTCACCCTGTCTTATGCTTTCTCCAGGTCCACAAAGACGCAATGCAACTCCTTCTTCTGGCCTTCTCTCTAAACTTCTCCATCAACACCCTCAAAGCAAACATCTAAACAAAAACAAAAAGAAAGGCTCAGCTCTTTCAGTCTTTCTTCACAATTCATCATCTGTAGCCCTGGAATAGCCCAGTCGATCTGTGAGGGACAGTTGTACGTTACTGTGCTGATTGTACACTTGTGGGCCTAATGCCTTGGATGCAAAGAACCGGAGCATCACCAGAGAGTTGATAAAACCCTTCTTCAAGCTTGCTTCAAGTGCTTTAATAGATGTATATACTGTATGTACAGTGGGCATAAAAAATACCCCCAACCTTTGAAATATTCCCATTTTGTTTTGCTTTACAGCCTTAAATGAAAACACACAAACTAATATTTCTTCCCAGCTTTACTTACTCAATGCACCCTCTAACATCCAAGTGAAAGAAATCACAACTCCAGTTCAGAAGAATGATAACAAATCAAACACAAGACCTGCTGAGATGAATAAAGGACCCCCCTCACGTCATTTTGTTGTTTGCTTTAATGCCAGCCTTGAGTCTGTTGATTCTTCTCTATCAGCTTTGCACTCCTAGATTGAGCCCCCTCAATATTTGTCCCTGCTCTTCTTTACAGTTGAACTGTTCAAGTTCACTCACATTAGGTGGTGAGCGTTGGTGGTCTGCTATCTTCAGATCTCTCCACAGATTTTCAGTGTGATTTAGGTCTGGGCTCTTACTGGCCACACCAGGACATTCACTTTTGTCTCCGTCAGCCGCTGTGTGCTCCATTTTGCTGTGCGCTTTGGGTCGTTGTGGTGTTGAAAGGTGAACATGCCCATCTTCAACGTTCTGCAAGAGGGTAGCAGGTTTTCCTCCAGACTTTAATGGTATTTTGCCCCATCCATTTCTCCTTCTACCCTAATGACAGCCCCGGGCCCCCCACAACAGGATGCGGCCCCCTCCATGCTTTACTGTCAATATGGTGTGCTGTGGATGGTGAGCTGCATTGGTGGACCGTTTGGTGTTGAGGCCAAATAGTTTGATTTTGGTCTCCTCTGACCAGAAGACCTTTTTCCACTTGGCATCAGAATCGTCAAGATGCATTCTGTCAAAGCTCAAATGAGCCTTCATGGGGCCTTTCTAGAGAAGTGCGACCCTCCTGAACAAGCCACCATGGTGGAGCTCTTGTGAAGTTGTTGTCACATGCACACCATTAATGACCATCAAATCCTGTCACTCCTTCACAGTGGCCTCTCGGTAGCCTCTCTTACCAGTGTCCTCATTGCTCTTCCATCCAGTTTGGAGGGTCCAGGGAGGTTCCTTGTAGTACCAAGCACTTCTTTATGATGGACTTTGCTGGGCTCCTGTGGATTGATGAAGCCTTTGAGATGTTTTGGTCTCCATCTCCTGCCTGCCTTATGTCTGTCCACCACTCTGTTCTTGAGATCTTTTGTAACTAACTTGCCACCCATAGTCAGGTGTTTGCAGTCAGTTGCTCTGCCAAGAAAGGGAATGAATGGACCAGGAACATCTTCACTGATCACACTTGTTACATCTGAGCACAGCCAGTGACCAGGGTCTGCAATGGGAATGGTGGGCACTGACACCTGATTGAGTTTCTTGGTCTTGGTTTGGATTTTTTTTATCATTCTGCTGAACTGTAGCTATGATGTCTTTCTCTTGGATGTTCGAGGGTGCATTGAGTAAGTAAAGCTGGAAAAAAATATTAGTTTGTGTGTCTTCATTTAAGGCTGTAAAGCAAAATAAATGGGAATATTTCGAAGGGGGGATTCTTTTCTATACCCACTGTAAGTGTGCATGTGGTATTTTGTCAGTAATGCACAACTCACAGTTACAAAAGGCAGCATCAAACTATGAGTTGAAAAAGGCAGGCAGAGTGTGTGAGCTGTGGAAAAATAATAAACAGTTTGATCAATCTGGTGTACGTGACAAGAGCCATGCAGACCCTTTCATCTTTAATTCAGTGGGTTGAACAAAACGATTGCATAAAAATGTGAGGCAACTAAAGCATTTTTTGAACACAATCACTTCATTTCAGGGTCTCAAACGTAATTGGCCAATTGACTCAAAGGCTATTTCATGAGCAGGTGTGTTCAAGTCCGTCGTTATGTCTTATCAATTAACAGATTGGAGTTGATCTGAGGTGTGCTGCTTGCATGTGTGAACAGACAACATGCGGTCAAAGGAGCTCTCCATGCAGCTGAAAGAAGCCATCCTTAAGCTGCGACAACAGAAAAAAAACCCATCCGAGAAATTGCTACAATATTACGAGTTTGGTACATCGTGAGAAAGAAAGCAAGCACTGGTGAACTCAGCAACGCAACAAGACCTGGACGTCCACGGAAGACAACAGTGGTGGATGATCGCAGAATCACTTGCATGGGGAAGAGAAACCCCTTCACAACAGCCAGCCAAGTGAACAACACTCTCCAGGGCTTGGTCGGCGTATCGATGATATCCAAGTCTACCATCAAGAGAAGACTGCATGACAGTAAATACAAAGGGTGCACTGCAAGGTGAAAGACACTCATAAGCCTCAAGAATAGAAAGGCTAGATTGGACTTTGCTAAAGAACATCTAAAAAAGCCATTCTTTGGAAGATGAGACCAAGATCAACCTCGACCAGAATGATGAAGGCAAGAAAAAAGGATGGAGAAGGCGTGGAACAGCTCATTATCCAAAGCATAGCACATCATCTGTAAAACACAGTGGAGTCAGGCAGTGTGATGGCTGCCAGTGGCTCTGGGACACTCGTGTTTATTGATGAGGTGACACAGGACAGAAGCAGCCGAATGAATTCTGAGGTGTTCAGAGACAGACTGTCTGCTCAAATCCAGCTAAATGACTGGGTGGCGTTTCATGATACAGATGGACAATGACCCAAAACAGACAGCCAAAGCAACCCAGGAGGTTATTAAAGCAAAGAAGTGGAAAATTCTTGAATGGCCAAGTTAGTCAGCTGATCTTCACCCAACTGAGCGTGCATTTCACTTGTTGAAGACTAAACTTCAGACAGAAAGGCCCACAAACAAACAGCAACTGAAAGTAAAGGCCTGGCAGAGCATTAAAAAGGAGGAAACCCAGCATCTGGTGATGTCCACGAGTTCAAGACTTCAGGCTGGCATTGGTTTTCAGCCATGTATTAGAAATGAACATTTGATTTCCAGTTATTTAATTTGTCCAATTACTTTTGAGCCCCTGACATGTTTTAAAAAATGCTTTAGTTGCCTCACATTTTTATGCAATCGTTTTGTTCAACCCACTGAATTAAAGCTGAAAGTCTGCACTTCGACTGAGTTCATCTGAGTTGTTTCATTTCAAATTCATTGTGGTAATGTAGAGAACTAAAATGAGAAAAAAGTGGTCTCTGTCCAAATATTTATGGACCCAACTGTATTAGGTAAGAAATCTAAGTGTGATTTTTTGATACCGAATGTACATTTGATAAACTGGTAAAACCTTTCAGTTCAGGGCTATCACTAAAGGCATGTCATTTTTGCCATATGATGACCAACAAAAGCTCATTCTTTCTTTTGACTCTTCATGCCAAATTACTGTAACTAGCCATCCCGCGGCATACCATGCGCCGCATAATCAGGCCGGTTTTTTAATGGTTTTTTAAGCACAGGGAGAAAATTAACATTTGAAAAATAATAAAATCAGCAAGAAAAGCAACATTGTAACCATGCACGGAACAAACCAACACACAATCTTCCGTGACCGAAAACTGGCGGACCGCCATCGCTCATGTGCCCACCTCCAACTCGTCACTCGTCACAGTCCAGATGCACCTGTGACTCACGTAGACGTTTCATTGCTCTGTGCGGTTGTGGCTGCCTTCCTATATATAATCCACCAAGACACCCGACCACGGTAGTAGCGAGGTGGGGGCTTCGTTGTTCCTTTCGCATGGTTTTTCATGGTGGACGCGGTCGGGTGTCGAGACCGAAAAGAATAATAAAAAGTCAACGTGCATGTGGACTCCTAGCACAGACGAAGGGACTAACTGGGGTGGTCGGTGAGTTTTTGCGCCCGGGCACATGGGCAGGCAGTGTGAATGCCTAGAGAGCGATGGTAGACGACGGCCAGTGAAAAAGGAGCGTTGGTGGGCAGGAAAACGTCTTCCGTGTTCCTGCAGGTGCGTCTAAGAAGACGCATGTTTTTGTCGCGGTTGCGAATTGCTGTATGTAGCGTGTAAAACAGTTTGCTGTGGTGCACGCGGTCGGGCGTCGTAACCGAAAACTTGTTTTTTTTAAAGTCTGCTCACTTCATTGTGTTTTAACCTCAGTTGTTAAGGAATGTTTTAAGGATCCCATGGGATTCCCCTCACAAACCGTTTTACACGCCGCATATGGCGATTCACCTCCGCGAGAAACATGCCTCTATGAACAGTCGACGTGGCCTCTACGACAGATGAACATAAATCACGCCATTTTTTCTGTGTCGTCGCGTCCGAGTTGGTGGGCGTGGCCCTGCGAGTTGTCGTCGTATCCAATGGTCTTGGAGTTGGTGGGCGTGGCTCCTTCCTGCGCGCCATAGGTGTCTCACTTGTCGGCGGCTTAGTGAATCCACGCCCCTTCCGGCGTGCTTTCCGTGGGTGTCTTGCCTTAGTGAATTATATATATAGATTCTCTTTATGTTGGTATCTGTCGATTCTCTTTGCTTCTGAATGCAGCTGCAAGCGTACTAACTGGCACCAAAAAAGAGATCATATTACGTCTGTTTGGCCTCCCCTGCACTGTCTTCCAGTGGCGTACAGGGTGAATTTGAAGATGTACTGCATGGATCTGCCCCTTCATATATTGGTGAGCTTCTCTGTATTTACCATCTGGGGCTCTCGGGTCAAGTTGTGGTAGAGAAGCGGCGTTACAATCGTCATGTTCTAGGGATCAGCGAATGTGGATGGACTGGATCGGGCAGTGTGGAGACAGCATCAGAAGAGACAGCCCTCTACTCGGGGAGAGATGATAACCGACATCATGAAGGAGTAGCTGTCATCCTGAGGAAGGGGGGAGAGAAAACACTGAAAACCAGAGCGCCTGAGACAGAGACTGAGACGGCACCGTCATCAGGCATCAGATGCCGGGCAGCTTATCCCAGCCGCCCCTGAAATGGAAGGATTGGGGAAGGCAGCTTTTTCAGGACACCGCCTCCACCTCAAAATGCTAGATGGCAACTCCCCTGGAGTGTAGCGGTGCCCCCAGATTCCCGCAGGGCATCCTGGGACTTGGAGTCTGGTTTCTCAGCCCCGTTGGGTGCCGCCAGGGGGAGCTGTGAAAGGACCCTGGGGAGTCAGATCTGCCTTGCAGCCCGGAAGTGCTTGGAAGTCATGAAGAGGGAAGCCCCCAGTGAACTTCTGGGCTGATTAAAGAACTGGGCTTCTCCATCTGACCTGGAAGTGCTGTCAACTCAGGTGGGAGGAAGAACAGAAGCACTTCCGGGTCAAGGACTATTTAAAGGACTGATGGGAACCCAGCAAGTGAACCGGAGTCGGGAGGAGTAGGACAGCGCTGGCTAGGAGGTGTGGAGGAAAAGAATATTGTTCATTATGGTGGATTTACTTGTGTTTATTGGTGGAGCGATTTCAAGAAGAAAAATATTAAATATCTTTTTAGTGCTTTTCCCCTGTGTCTGCGTGTCTGTCTGTTGGGTTTAACGGGGCGACAGCGACCCCTAGTGTCCTTACATCCGTTAGCATGAATGAAGTCAGAAGAGCACTCCGCGTTGTCAACCCAAAGAAAAGCCGCTGGCCCAGATGGAATCTCTGGGAGGGCGCATCAGAGATGTTCAGCAACATCTTTAATCTCTCTCTGTCACAATACTCTGTCCCCAAAGTCTGCCATCATTGTGCTTGTTCCAAAGGAGACGGTCATCATCAGCCTTAACGATTACAGACCTGTAGCTCTCACTCCCAGTATAATGACGTGCTTTGAGAAGCTGGTCCTGAGGAACATCAGATCTTCACTCCCAATGTTGGTCAACAGAAGATGCCATTCATTTAGCTCTTCACTCACGGAACACCAGGGGGCACACGTGGCTTCAGTTCTGCTCTTAACATGATCATCCCTAGCAGGATGGGGTAATAAGAATATAAGTTTAATGTCACTGTGCTCTGTACAAAAATGATTTTATGAATCCACTCACATGTACAGGCCAGGCCAAAGTTAGCACATAAGGGCTTTCAGCATCTAGAACTGCTAGGCAAGCATTTGAAGAGAGAAGGTTCGACTCTGAAAATAGGTATTGTACTTTTTCTGTATGGTAGTGATGAAATTGAATCCTCTCCTTTCCTCATTTGGAACCAAAGTAAGGGCCTGCACATGGAGAAGACAGTATATGAAGACTTGGACAGCAGCCGAATACTTCGAAGCCGACCGACGAATGGGTGGTAACGTCATCCGTCCTGAAAACCCTTCCAGCGCAGCGACGAAAAACTGACAGATTGTATAGATCAAGGTCCCACCTTGGTATCGTCTTGCTATTTGGCTTCTTCATCTGTTATGCCACATAAATCGTCATTAAAGAAAGCCAAGTTATTTTCTCTTATGTGATTTTTGCTGCCGTATCACTATGGGAGGGATATCGCCTTTTAATATCATATCTATATAGTTTAGGGTTACCTAAAATGCCGCAATTACAAAAGAACTTATTCCAACTAGGGAGCTATATCGCCCCTAAAAGGAAACAGATGGTGACCAAATTGCTCAACCTGAGTGTCAATGAGCAGACATGTAGATGGATCGAGGACTTCTTGACAAACTGACCACAGACTTTTAGGTTGGGGACCCACCACTCCCTGACCCTGACACTCAGCTTTGGAGCTCCACAGGGCTGAGTGCCGAGTCCTCTTCTTAATTCTTTTATATACTCACGATTGCACACCAGCACACAGCACAAACACCACTCTGGTAGGTCAGATGCATGACGGTGACGAGTTTACCTGTAGGGATGAGCTCAGCAGACTGTTTGCATGGTACTCCATTGAAAACTTGGCACCTCCAAAGCAAAGGAGATGATTATCAGCTTCAGGCGGCAGGAAGAGGAAACTGCTCCTCTATACATCAGAGGAGACATCCTTGGCGCACACATCTTCCAGCACCTCACATGGCCTGTCAACAGAACTTCTCGGGTGAAGAAGACACAGGAGCGGCTCTACTGCTTAAGGATGCTGAGGGAGACTGGCATGTTCAAGCAGCTGTTGGTGTCTTCTGCATACTGGCATCCTGGTATGGTGGGCTGACTTCAGAGAGTCATCATATCAGCCCAAGAAAATTACCAACACCCAGTTACCTTCACCAGAGGATGCATACAGAACTTGAAGGAAAAAAAAAATCATTAGGGACCCACGTCACCCCATGTCACCATCTTTATACTCTGCTGCCTTCTGGAAGGCGTGATTAACCTTTTGAGCGCTGAATATTTTTTTCCAAAAAATACAAGTTTTCTGAAAAGCACAAGAAGCAATGGTTTCACACAGAAATCAACATAAAATGTATGTTGCTATGTGCATTGGTTGCCAGGAATACATGGCAGGCGGGCATGATGGGCACACCTGACATTCACTTTTGATGCCAGTGTGACAGCATCACGTTGCCACAGGGACTATTAAGGAGGTCATCAGTGATTTGGAGATGGCCAGTAAAGAGAAGTGCTGCTGGGAGTAAACCAACTGATCTAAGTGGGGTAGATGAATTTTGTTGGTGCTCTAAGTGCCAGTGGGCACGATGGGCACACCCAACATTCACTCTTACTGCCAGTGTGACAGCATCACGTTGCCACAGGAACTATTAAGGAGGTCATCAGTGATTTGTGAAGTGCTGCTGGGATTAAACCAACTGATCTAAGTGGGGTAGATGAACTTTGTTGGTGCTCTAATTGCCAGTGGGCATGATGGGCACACCTGACATTCACTCTTACTGACAGTGTGACAGCATCACGTTGCCACAGGGACTATTAAGGAGGTCATCAGTGATTTGGAGATATACAGTAAAGAGAAGTGCTGCTGGGATTAAACCAACTGATCTCAGTGGGGTACATGAACTTTGTTGGTGCTCTAAGTGCCAGTGGGCACGATGGGCACACCCAACATTCACTCTTAATTTATCAAGCGGGGTCATTTTTGCTAAATCGCTTGTAATTCGACCTCTCCAAATTAGAATCATTGCTGTTATTGAACTATCTGGAGTATAAACACATGTTTGGTCTCTTTGTAAAGGTAACATTCTCTAGTTTCACCCTTAGTAGTCAGAATCACTGTAGGTGTGACTGATCAAAAGTTATGCACATTAGAACTCACAGGAAAAATGAATTTTTTTGTTCTCGCCTAAGTTTTTTTGTGAAAATAAAGGAAAATAAAGCTGCAGTAGGTAGGTGGGGACAGAAACACACTATGTACCAACAGAATAACTTGTTGACTACTCACATTTCAAATTTGAAAAGAATACCTGTCAAAATGACATTTTTACACCAGTTTTTATGTGGGCATGCCCAGGGGGTTTTTAGAGGGACCATTATCCACATTTTGGAACGTATGTTAAAAGTGTAATAACTTTTGAATGCTTCAACCCACAGATATCAATGAGGGCTCTACTGAAAGCTTACACCTAAAGGAATCTATATCTACACACAGTGTCACTCTATTAGTTATAAAAATAATAATAAAAAATACACATTTCTATGTAAAAATAGTCAATACAAGTCTTATGGGCCAAAAAATATATATATATATATATATATTTTATTTTTTACTTTTTTAATAAAATGCACACAAACTATATACATTTCTTTACAAACTGTTACAATACAGCTCAGCGTTTTTCCATGTGCCACTGATTGTAGCAATCCCTAGCAGGCAGAAAGCACAAGGGCGTGTCACATGTCGCTCTCTGCCATTAGACGTCTCCTGGTATGATCGATAACTGTCACGCCGCGTACATGCATCTATTATTTAATCGAGAGTGTATTTACGTTTATCTGTACTTTTATCCATATTTAAAATGCGAAAAAACTTGGTGAAATCACAATAAACAACCACGCACCAAGTCTGCAGACTGGCACAAATGCCAGCTTCACGCAGCTCCGATCATTTTTTTTTTACAAGTTGGCATGGCAAGTTACATATTGACGTGCTCAGCTGCTCATTGGCTGTAAGTTTGGAGTGTCACTCACAGCGTCCAATCAAACTGGTAGATTCTACCAGGGTTTGGAGTTGTGCGTCATCGTTCAGCTGTCTGTGACACTCGTTGGCTATACGAGGTGCCAGTCACCCCCCAGACCTCTCATAATTGGCCAACTTAGATGTCAATCAGAAGCTAACACTTCCGTGTAACATGCTTTAGCATGGGTATTGCTGACAGAAACAAATTACATCTGATATGACCAATAGAAATGAAAAAAAATGTCGGAGCTAGTCTCAAGTTAAGAAACGTTTTCTGGAGTTTTTGTCCCTTTGAGGATCTATCGTGTGTTTTGGACCTAATCGTTTTACTGGATTATATTCCATGGAGCCTTACGGACAGAATGAGATCAATATTGCTCGGAAATATTGATGTTTGACTTGCAGAGAGCCTTCAAAGGTAGGAAAAGTCAGCTCTTAAAAGTATTTACTTCTCTGTAAAAAAGGATTTAGTGTCAGTGCTGTGGTTGTTGTGTGTCAAAATGGTTTATATCATCGGAAAGACGAGACTCTGAATTTTCATTTGATGTGTAGTATGTTGAGGTGCATGACAGAGGGGCATGCACACATGGCTGTGATATGATTGTGACGTCGTAAAATCGTTGTTATGTACCGGGACCGGTACGTGTGCATGTTAAGGGGTTCCAGTGTGACAGCATCACGTTGCCACAGGGACTATTAAGGAGGTCATCAGTGATTTGGGAAGTGCCGCTGGGATTAAACCAACTGATCTAAGTGGGGTTGATGAACTTTGTTGGTGGTCTAAGGGCCAGTGGGCACACCCAACATTCACTTTTGATGCCAGTGTGACAGCATCACGTTGCCACAGGGACTACTAAGGAGATCATCAGTGATTTGGAGATGGCCAGTAAAGAGAAGTGCTGCTGGGATTAAACCAACTGATCTCAGTGGGGTACATGAACTTTGTTGGTGCTCTAATTGCCAGTGGGCACGATGGGCACACCCAACATTCACTCTTAATGCCAGTGTGACATCATCATGTTGCCACAGGGACTATTAAGGAGGTCATCAGTGATTTGGGAAGTGCTGCTGGGATTAAACCAACTGATCTAAGATAAATCAACTGGGGCCAGATAACATTTATCACAGAGAGCTTAGTGAGCTCCTTGGTTAGATATCCGACATACATTATGGTATAAATATCTTTAAGTAGAAGTCACCACACACTAGGTAAATCTCGAAAGACTATGAAGTCCCATTAGGTTGAAAAGGTAAGTAGAGAACCACTGAAAGTGACTGAAAGCCAGTAAGCTGATCGGGACTCGTATCAGGAGAAAATGATGAGAAGGAAAAATTAAAGACGGAGAACAGACGTGTGAATAAAGAGTCAGCACGGTCTAAACACGGGAGACCGTGAAGCATTAATGTGACGTGAGTCTACGTCGGTGGTCTCAAGCTCCAGTCCTGGAGGGCCGTAGTGGCTGCAGGCTTCCATTCGAACCCTATTCTTTATTGGTGACCCATTTTGGCTGCTAATTAACTCCTTTTTCCTTTTATTTGAATTGACTTGTTTTTCAAGATTTGTTCCCCTTATCGTTCCTCTCAATTGCTTCATTTCTTTCGTTAATTGGCACCCAAACAGAAATGAAACGTCAAGTGAGTGAGCCAACAGAAGACCACCTATGTCAGGGCATTCAACTCCAACCACCGGCTTCATTAGGTCTTGTTGTTAATGAAAACTGTTGATTTTCTCTTTTCTAAGAGCACTGCTAAAATGTTTTGTGGACCCGAGCAGATCGACATTCCTGAGACCTTCAGCCAAACAGTCAGCTGGTCCTCTTTTGGCTCATTTTGTGTCGCATACTTGTTTGGCTGCAAATTAAGGGAAAAGAAACAATGAAGGGGTCTGAGTCTTCAAGAGCAAGTCGATTAAAAAGTTAATTAGCAGCAAAAACGGGTCACTCATTAAGAAATGGGTTAGAATGAAAAGCTGCTGCCATCGGGGACCTCCAGGACTGGAGTTTGAGACCACAAGGAAAAGAAGTGTGAGTTTAAAGTGCAAGGTGTAGACGGGGGAAATGGTGCAATAAAAACAACTGCTGGTGATGTTACAGCGCCAATCAAAACTGAGGACTTGGCAGGCTCAGTTTACAGGGGATACCAAATCAGGTGCAAATCAGGAGAAGACACTCCAGATTATTACAAATGAATCTTTGGTGAGGGCTTACTCAACTGTTGTGGTAAAAAAAAATAAC
>NC_053157.1:235800968-235870968 GCF_016835505.1 Polypterus senegalus | reverse complement strand
AGCTTAGACAACACATCTTGAAACCCAAGTCTGCTTTGAGATCTTTGTCTGGGAGAGACCTTGCTGATGCAGTAGAACTACCTTGTGTCTTGCTGCTGTGCTCAATCTTGCCAAGACATGAAACCTCACCTTGATAGCAGAGTCTGGCTGATCCTCACCCAGTTTTAAGCCTCCTGCACAGCTGTTTGTGTTTCAGTTCATGACTGTGTGTCAACCTGCGTGTGACATTGATGATCATTAGCACCTGTTTGGTATAATTGGTTGATCACACACCTGACTAGAATCCTACAAAATCCCTGACTTTGTGCAAGTGTACCTAAAAGAATTGATGCTGGTCTGAAGGCAAAAGGTAGTAACACCAAATATTGATTTGATTTAATTTTTTCTTTTGTTCGCTCACTTTGCATTTTGTAAATTGATAAAAAAATAAACAATCATTATTTTTATTTCTGAAAGCATTCTTTGTTTACAGCATTCTTTGACACCTGCCTAAAACTTTTGCACAGTACTCTACAGTTCTTGCACACCCCCTGCTCGCCTCGCTCGCCAACCCCCGTGTTTGGTTTTCCAGATACGCACTTTTAAGATTTTTTTTCTTTCTTTGAATTGTTGCTATTTCATTAGTTTCACTTTTATTTCAGAACTTCTGTAAAAACAATATTTGTAATCTTCCGTGCCCCAATATGCTGAATGTTTTAAATGGGGTCTGTGAGACTTTAATGTGTTTAATGACTTTTGTACCATAATGTAGGAAAGGTTTCTCTGTTTGGAGTTTCAGCACAAACAAAACGATCCACATCATTAGCAGTTAATAATTGTTTTTGCAAAGTAACCAATAAATGCATGCGAGTTAAACCCCGTTTTTGAAATTCTGTGATTAAAACTTAATTTCCTTTTGTTTTTGTCAATGCGATCTGTGCTATCTTTTTTTTTTTTTTTGATACTGTAGTGACTGACGTAATAAAGTGTCACAAAAGTTCTACTTTAACAATCGGCGACTGCGTAATCCCAAACACAACTTTCTAGCGCGCTCGCCAACCCCTCCTCCCACGGGTCTCGCCTCCCCCTTAGCGCATCAATCAGCACCCAGCTATCAGTCTACCGTGCTGTACTGCGCCCTCCCTCGATCGGACGTAACAGTCACTTAAAACAAAAAAGGCTTCAGCTTGGCTGGGACGCTAAAATATGTTCGACTGTAACCGCTTTCATATTCTGTACCTTTCTCTGCATGTGTATCGCGCCTTGGGCCTCTTTTCTCTACACTGCTTTCATTTTTGCTGGGAGCACAGGCTCTGTGTGTGTCACGTGACTTTACATGTCTGAATGTTTTTCTGGCTGTCTGTGCTCTTATTTGATAAGAAGGGCATGTCTTGCAAGAATCTTATGTTCCACGTCTCCGCAAATAGATAGATAGATAGATAGATAGATAGATAGATAGATAGATAGATAGAAATAATTTGGTATAGTAGGCAGGATTGCACAGATAGATGGATGGATTGATAGAAAGAATTTGCTATAGTAGGTTGGATCGCACATATAGATAGATAGACAGATAGATAGAAAGATATAATTTGGTATAGTAGGCAGGATCGCATAGATAGAATTTGGTATAGTAGGCAGGATAGATAGATAGATAGATAGATAGATAGATAGATAGATAGATAGATAGATAGATAGATAGATAGATAGATAGATAGATAGATAGATAGATAGATAGATAGATAGATAGATAGATAGATAGATAGATAGATAGATAGATACTTTATTAATCCCAAGGGGAAATTCACATAATCCAGCAGCAGTATACTGATACAAAAAACAATATTAAATTAAATAGTAATAAAAATGCATGTAAAAACAGACACCTTTGAGTAATGTTATCATTTACTCCCCCGGGTGGAATTGAAGAGTCGCATAGTGTGGGGGAAGAACGATCTCCTCAGTCTGTCAGTGGAGCAGGACGGTGACAAAAGTCTGTCGCTGAAGCTACTCCTCTGTCTGGAGATGACACTGTTCAGTTGATTCTTCACGATTGACAGGAGTTTGCTTAGTGCCCGTCGCTCTGCCACAGATGTTAAACTGTCCAACTAAACTCCTACAATAAAGCCTGCCTTCTTAACAAGTTTGTCCAGGCGTGAGGCGTCTTTCATCTTTATGCTGCCACCCCAGCACACCACTGCGTAGAAGAGGGCACTCGCAACAATTGTCTGGTAGAACATCTGCAGCATCTTACTGCAGATGTTGAAGGATGCCAACCTTCTCAGAAAGTATAGTCGGCTCTGACCTCTCTGACCACATAGAGCATCAGTATTGGCAGTCCAGTCCAATTTGTCATCCAGCTGCACTCCCAGATATTTAAAGGTCTGCACCCTCTGCACAGTCACCTCTGATGATCACAGGGTCCATGATGGGCCTGGGCCTCCTAAAATCCACCACCAGCTCCTTGGTCTTGCTGGTGTTAAGATGTAAGTGGTTTGAGTCGCACCATTTAAAGTCTTTGACTTTCTGTACTCCTCCTCCTGTCCACTCCTGATGCAGCCCACAATAGCAGTGTCATCAGCGAACTTTTGCACGTAGCAGGACTCCGAGTCATATTGGAAGTCTGAGGTATATAGACTGAACAGGACCGGAGAAAGTACAGTCCCCTGCGGCGCCCCTGTATTGCTGCACACAATGTCAGACCTGCAGTTCCCAAGACACACATACTGAGGTCTGTCTGTAGGATAGTCCACAATCCATGCCACCAGGTGTGAGTCTACTCCCATCTCAGTCAGCTTGTCTCTAAGGAGCAGAGGTTGGATGGTGTTGAAGGCGCTAGAGAAGTCCAGAAACATAATTCTTACTGCACCACTGCCTCTGTCCAGGTGGGAGATGGATCAGTGTAGCATATAGATGATGGCATCCTCCGCTATCACCTTCTCCTGGTATGCGAACTGCAGAGGGTCGAGGGCGTGATGGACCTGTGGCCTCAGGTGGTGAAGCAGCAGCCGCTCCATGGTCTTCATCAGATGTGATGTCAGAGCAACAGGCTGGAAGTCATTCAGCTCACTAGGATGTGATATCTTTGGGACAGGGGTGATACAAGATGTTTTCCAAAGCCTTGGGACTCTCCCTTGTCCCAGGCTCAGGTTGAAGATGCGCTGTAGAGCACTGTCCTGGGACAATCTCTTGGCACCGAGTCTTAAGACGCTGCATGGTCAGTCTTTATTGTCTCGCGGGTCTTAAAATGTCTTTCGAGAACTTCCAAGAAGATCACGTATTGTCGCCTTGCTTTTCAATTCCACCAGAATTTTTTTCTCTCTCTCTCTCTTATATATATATATATATATATATATATATATATATATCTGCAAGTATAAGGTGAGATCAAGCACAGGTAAAACGCATGCTGAAAGAAATTTCTCAGTCCAAAAGTTCATTTTAAAAGTATTTAATGAAAGTGAAAAGCAAATAATCCACACAAGAATAAAAGAAAAAGTACTTATACACATAGAATAAAAGGCAAAAAAAGGGAAAAAATGTATCTTCTCTAAACTTAGCTTTTCTTGAGAAACTTTAGTTATTTCTGTACTTAAAAGTTCTCAACTTCTTCTTCTGTACGCCTTCAGCGCAAGGCCTTGTGCTTATATAAGCGTGTTATTTAAGTTACTTCACACACTCAAAGAGCCCGTAGACGCGGGCACAGTTTAAAACCATATGCCCTCTGCACCTTACACATGGCAAGGCTAGTCACTAACAAATAATGTTTAGTCAAAGCTATTAGAAATGGCAAGAATATACCAATACAATTCTACTTATGGGGGTTTTAGGAACCTCCTATAGATTATGCATTGTCAACTAGTAAAATATCTATGAATCTTATATAACTAGGAAAATAGCCCTTACTCATATTATATATATATATATATATATATATATATATATATATATATATATATATATATATATATATATATATATATATATATATATATATATATATATATATATATATATAGTAAGCTGGAGGGGTGATCGCACCCCCAGAGGACACAGATACCCCTGGGAAAACCCTTGAAACACAGTTTACCTTCATGTTGCTCCTTGCCCTTCTCACTTGCGCTGTAACGCATGATAAACCTCTCACACAGTACTCCGCTAACTTAAAAGCCTTGTGCAGCGCCTGTCAGTTTTGGAATTGATTATTTTTCTTTTATTTCTCTCTCTCTCTCTGCCATTCTCTGCTCTTAGCGGAACTGTCATCTGACTTGTCATGGAGCACGTTTAAGCTTTTGAAAAAGAAACAAATGTTTGTTTGCAGTGTTTGAATAAAATTACTGTTTTCTACAACCTCCTGTGTCTCTTTGCAAATCTGTGACCCAAGCGTGACACATTATATATAATGTATATAGAAGAGAAGGTCCGTTATTCAGGTTTGCAGCTGGAGATCTACAAAAGGAGAAAGATTAATCACGTATCATAAAGTAGTTTTTCAAATATATATGAAAAATTAGGTATTTTTGATTCTTGTAACTCTAATCATTACCCTCTGATGACGGCTCCTGGCAGGGGCTGAAAGCTCAGGAATAAAAAACTACCTTATGATACGTGATTCATCTTCTCCCTTTGTGGCTCTCCAGCTGCAAATATATATATTCATATATACATAAATACATATACATATATATATATATATATATATACACATACATACATACATACATACATACATATATATATATATATATATATATATATATATATATATATATATATATACACACATTCATAGCATTCGAGTCCCGATCTGATTGTATGGGTGATTACCTACCAGGTAACACACACACATTATTATTTAGATATATATATATATATATATATATATATATATATATATATATATACACACACTCACAGAGTGAGTCAAATTATGTGTATATATATTAATATACATAGTACATATATATATATATAGTAAATACATACATACACACACGCACATTAGTTTTAAAGCTATATATGGACGGGTAGCCCCACATTTGAGGGATCTACTCACAAAATACATGAAACATCAGAAAACAGGATGACATGTATAGAAACTAAATAATAACAACAAAAAATAAAAAAGACTACTTAATTAAACAAATAGAATGCAATGAACACTAATGTAAAAAGTTAAGCGCTTTAAACAAGAACATGTTGGACTGTAAAACAGGATTGTTGGCTTCTTTACCGAGACGTGTGGTGGTGCAGCGTGTGGACAACGAGGGGCCTTCCGGTTAACAGCAGCTTGTCTCTTCACTCCATGACGTAACGTTTCTTGTACTCAGAGGATTTCTTTTTCTGTTTGTAGTTTGCTTATCCATGCTGCTTGTTTTATTGTATTCTTTGTCATCTTCATAAATGTTCCTCCAAAATTCCTAATTTTTTCTCTCTTTTTTATTGTCTGGAGGTCAAGTTATTCTAAGGATTTTGTCACCACTTAACATTTTCTGAATCTTTTCTTGGGTTTCCCCATCAATAGTCTGTTCCGTATCTTCTCTTTGTTTTTCGGTTTTTTCCTTCTTAAGGTTTTTTACTTCTGCTAGATCTCTGAGTTGATTTATTGCCATTGTGAAGGTGAGGCCCTAACATCTTCACATCTAAAGCTGCTACTTCATCTGTCGTATTTCTGCCAGACCTTTTCATGAGATCACTCAGTCCATGGAGGCTTTAATTCACAGCGCAAGGTCTTCATATTTTAATCCATTCACTTCCTCCGAGGAGGAGTTTTTTTTTTTTATTATTCTTCCTTTCTCTTATTTTTCAGTGTGCAGTTACTGAAGAGGAGATGAGTTTTATCACCAATTTTGATATAGAGGTTTAATAGAATGACTGCTATGAAAAATGAATCACAGACCATCCTAATGACTGATCAGAATGTCACCTGTAGACTAAACAAGGTCTATTTAAATTTTACAAACAGGACCAAGATAAGCAAGCCAGGCTGTTCAATCAAGTCACAAGTTGTCAATCATCTTTGCTCTTAATGTTTGAATTTTCAGCTAATGCAAGCGGCCTTCTTAAACAAAAGTGAAGAAGAGTCAAACATCAACTGCCTCAAGTCCAGACCTTCTCATTGTGGACACTCAAACATCACCTGCTGTATTCCCACATAGCCAGGTTTACCTCACTTACGTTTCTTTTGATGTTATTCTTGGTAACTTCTCTCTTTTGTGGACTTCTGTGTACTTGACTGTCTCAATTAGGTCCACGAGCTCCTCCGTCTCTATTTGAACTTAACTTTGTCTGTTATTGATGGTGTCACATCTACTCTTGGCGAGTCTTTTCTCTCTTGTGGGTTTGCTAATTCTGAAGTATTGGAAATTTTCTTTGCATTTTACTTTATTGATTGCTTTCTGTGGATCAGCAGGGGTGGAATTCATTTGTGATTCGTGGAGTTTGACTTTCATTGTCATTTTCACATTGCTATTACCTCCATTTTCAGTTCCTCTTCCTTTATCATTAGTGTCTCACTATTTGAGAATCGATTTCTCTTAAAGACTTTCAATTTATTTTTCAGGTGTATCCCATCATATTTGAGTGTCTACTCCTAAATTTATTTTCAAATTGGCCCGTTTCCCTTTTTTGATCCAATTTGCCAACTGATGCTTTCAAGACGGGGTAAATGCTACACATGATCTCATCACTCCAGGCCTTCTCCATTTCTGTTCAGCACCTGCCATATCTTCAATGTTTTTCACGTCTTCCTTTTTTGCTATTTCTTAGAGATATTCTAATTTCTCCTGAATTATATGCTTTCTTTCCTTATTATTCTGATTATAGATCTTAAATTTGCTTATGTTCTAATATTTCATATGGAACATGAGATTACATTTCTGAATTCCAGTTACAAGCAACCATTCGTGGCATCGAACTTTGTTGAAAATGCAGGGTGTGTTGCAGAAAAGAAGCATTACATGACCTCCTCTTTTCCTTCAATTGACAACTGGACGGGGTCTAGTCTCCATAATTTCTTGCACAGGGTACATTTGTGTGGCTTTATCAAGTCTATTATGGTAGGACCAGCAACACTATCCTGACAACACAGTTGGGAGCTTCTTATCCGTATCTGTTGATATTGCACTATTGCTACTACCATCACCTACCCTTTTCATACCTGGAGATGTACAGACAATATAAATTACTATTTTTGAAAATAAATTATTAAGGAAGCAATTTTGCCCTGACGTGATTTGGTTTTCATTGTATACAGTGAAGCCTACCACATAAAGGTACAAATCAAGACTTGAGTAGTTAGGCAGGTGACGTTTTGACTCCTTCCATCTTTTCCCACTAACATAACTAAATTTCTGTCGACTGAGGATATTTTTGAGTCTACGAAGCACACATAAAAATTAGATCCCTATATCATATTTATAATAAGGTTTTCCCTCCAGTGTGTTTTTTTATATGTTTACGCAGGCTTCTACTGCTGGTGTATCTTTTACCACATTCAGAACAGCAATATGGCTTCTCGCCAGTATGAATTCTTTGGTGTATTTCAAAACTGTCTAACCGTAAGAATCGTTTACCACATTCAGGACAGCAATGTTTTTTCTCCCCAGTGTGGATACCTGAGTGGATGAGAAGATAGGATTTACGTGAGAATTGTTTACCACATTCAGAACAGCCAAATGGCTTCACTCCAGTATGAATTTGTTTGTGCCGATGAAAAGATCCACTGTCTGAGAATCGTTTGCCACATTGAGAACAGCAATAAGGTTTTTCCCCAGTGTGGATTCTTGTGTGACTCTGAAGATGGTTCCTGTTGCTGAATCGTTTCCCACATTCAGAACAGCAAAATGGCTTCTCTCTGCTGTGGATTCTCGTGTGCTTCTGAAAATGACTTAGTACTGAAAACCTTTTACCACATTCAGAGCAGCAATAATTTTTCTCTCCAGTATGAATTTGTTTGTGCCGATGAAAAGATCCACTTTGAGAGAATTGTTTGCCACACTGAGAACAGTAGTAAGGTTTTTCTCCCAGTGTGGATTCTTGTGTGACTCTGAAGATGGCTCCTGTTACTGAATTGTTTCCCACATTCAGAACAGCAAAATGACTTCTCTTTGGTGCGGATTCTTGTGTGTGTTGTTGTGTGCTTCTGAAAATGACTTAGTACTGAATACCTTTTACCACATTCAGAGCAGCAATATTTTTTCTCTCCAATGAGGATCTCTCCAGTATGCATTCGTTTGTGACGATGAAAAGATCCACTGTGAGAGAATCGTTTGCCACAATGAGAACAGCAATAAGGTTTTTCCCCAGTGTGCATTCTTGTGTGAATCTGAAGATGGCTCCTGTAACTGAATCGTTTCCCACAATCAGAACAGCAAAATGACTTCTCTCTGGTGTGGTTTTTTGTGTGTTTGTGAAGACAGGAATTATGTGAGAATTGTTTACCACTTTCAAAACAGCCAAATGGCTTTTCCCCATTATGAATTTGTATGTGCTTTCGAAAACCGCTATTGTCAGAGAATTGTTTGCCACATTGAGAACAGCAATATGGTTTTTCTCCAGTGTGGATTCTAATGTGGCTCAGAAGACTGCACTTCCATGAGTAAAGTTTACCACACTCAGAACAGCAATGGCGTTTCTCTCCAGTATGAACTATTGTGTGATTTTTAAAACTGCTTGCGTGTGAGAATCGTTTACCACATTCAGAACAACAATATGGCTTCTCCCCAGTGTGAACTTTCATGTGCTTCCTGAGAGTGCTATTGCAAGTGAATTTCTTTCCACATTCAGAACAGCAATATGGTCTCTCTCCAGTATGAATTCTTGAGTGTATCGTAAGGGTACCTTTGAGAGAGAATCGTTTACCGCATTCAGAACAACAATATGGCTTCTCCCCAGTGTGAACTTTTATGTGCTTCTTGAGAGTACAATTGCTAGTGAATTTTTTTCCACATTCAGAACAGCAATATGGTCTCTCTCCAGTATGAATTCTTGAGTGTGTCTGAAGAGTACTTTTGAGAGTGAATCTTTTACCACATTCAGAACAACAAAAAGGTTTTTCTCCAGTGTGGGTTTGTATGTGCCTCTGAAGCATGCTAATGCGTACGTATTGTTTACCACATTCCGAACAACAGTGAGACTTCTTGGTACTGTGATTTCCGATTTGTTTATGCCCTTCTTGATCAGGGTTGATGACTCCTACCTGTGTTATTTTGATAACAGGAAGAGAACTATCCTGCAAATTTACTGCTGTCAAATCATCTGATCTTTTTGATTTCTTCTTCCTCTCTTTGTCCTGCTTTTGTTGCAGTCTGCACTGAAGAATAGGCTGAGCAAATGAAGAAGGTGAGAAGCTACCATTCTCTTGAAAATCTGCAATAATACAAGTATTATAGATTAGTTTCATGTTTTATTTGTTAAATATACAATTGTAATGAGATAAGCAGCTCACTGGTTATTGTTGTTGCCAAACACTGAAGTTCAACTGCTGGTGCGTGAGTGGACTTTTCGTGTTCTGCCAGTGTCTTCACAATTTTTCTGTCTTCCCCATTGATCCCAAAGATGTGACTGCGGTGTTAAATACCGTCTGGATCGACGAAGTGTGAATGTATGAGATAGTGTGCATAGCGGCAGACTGGCATCTATTCTCAGGCTGATGTCTGCCTTATTTCAGAGACTGCTTGAACTCCAAACTTATGAAAATGCATGGGTGGATTAGAGAGGAATATGACAAGTGGAACTGATGAAGTGTTGTTTTCATGAGGATTCAGCCAAGTTCAGGTTAAAGTCAGTGGTCACTATTCCTCCCTCACTCTGTTATTTCCATTGCTGATACTATTCCTCATATACTCATAATTCCTTACATTTCTATTCTCCTAACATTTTACAGGACAATGCAGTGGATGTGTCAGCTTCTGTGATGGAGTCGGACCTAGGCCTTTGACTTATTCTCCTATAACTGTTGACAATCATCTCCACTGTAATTCATTGTGGAGTAACAGGGAGGGCCTCACTGGACCTACACCTATGGCAGCTAAAACAAAGACCAAAATTGCTTCTAATTTATTAGATTCTAATTAGAAGCTTTAATGCCCTACCTTACAAATACACACAACAGCTGCCTCATGGTTCCAGGGTCCTGGGTTAAAATCCCACACCCATACATTGTCCATGTGGACTCTGTATGGCTGTTTTCCTTAGTAGATTCTGGTTCTTCACTCCCATCCCTTACTGGTGACTCTATATTGGCCCTGGGTAAGTGAATGTGCCCTGAGGTGGACTGGCACCCATAAAGGACTTGTGTCTACTTTGTGTTTAATGCTATCTGGAAAGACTGTGGTCTCGTGTATGTGACTACGGATACTGAAATACTCAACATTCTCCACACATTCTGGAAAGGACTGTGACAACATTTATATATGATTGAATCAATTTTAGGAGTCAATGTTTCATAAGTGTGTGTGTCAGAATACAAATCTGTGGATGCAAAGAAAACCGTTGATAAGTGTGAAACATAGCATGGTTAGCAGTACTGGAAAATTCCAAACGTCTTTTGATTCTGAGTAAAATAATTCTAGTTGAATTTGCTATACACACCATGTGTAGTAATCCTACATTTATATGTATGTGCAAGACGTTGTGTCTGTGTGCACAGGGAACATTTTTTGATGCATTCAAAATGAAAACTTTCAAATTTTACAAACATCGGTGCACAACCTGAAAACTTTTTGAATGACCTGGCTTTTGGGGTCTGTAGGACAGTCTAAAAGCAAAGCGCGCCATCCAAAGGCATGTTGGCACAGCACACAACATGACACAAGCCTGTGGATTTTTCATTATTTGTGCCCATTTGGAGTCTAAATGAAACAATTTATTATGAAAAACAATTCTGTCCCACAAAATGTCTTTGTCAAAATCACAGCTTTATGTAATGAAAGTCATTTGGTAGAACTTTTGTTTTTGCAATGACTGATTTTTTTTCCCCCAATGTAAATCACCTATCATTAGTATTTATGAACTGTGACATATGCTTTCTATTCAAATTCAATCAAAAGGTGTTATTTTCCATTATTAAAAATGATAGCACAACCGCCACTTCTGCTTTTATATTTAATCATGTTACTTACTTTTTCCAATATCATTAACTGGCTGCTCTTCATCATCATCATCAATTTTCTCTTCAAACTTGACTAACTCAGATTTCAATTCCATAGAATTCTGCTGGGAAGCCAGTTGTTCCATAATAGTGAATGGCAGCTGTAAACTGGAGTGAGATTCTTCATCGACATCCTTCTTTAAAATATTCGCAGCTTCATGCATTTGCACTGCTAAGGCTAACTGAGAAATCCTTTGAATCCTCAAGTTTAACCTCAGTGGTCTCCCCGAGTTGAAAATCCGAAATTCTTCCTTCACACTCCTCCTCCTTCACACACAAATCATCTGGGGCACACTGCTCACAGTCCTCTTGTTTAATGTAGGCCAGTCTTTCAGCAGTGCCATTGTCTTTGGCTAGGGCCATGCTCTGTGTTAAACTCTTCTCTCTCACAATTGTCTGTTCACTTCTAAAATCCCCTCCTCATGTGGACAGCCCTGGCCTGGAAGTCAAGAGAAACCTCACTGGATGAGCATTTTATCTGTCAAAATGAAAGGGATAGAATTACTTCCTAATGTCGCAAAGTCATGTGAGCACATTCCGGAATTAGTTTCCAGTTTTTATCAAATACAGAAAACCAGCCACAAAGTTTATTATGAGACGCTTGAAATGCTGTGAACCCTCTAGGTCAGTCTAAGAAGCTCTCTGCAGATTTGAAAGTGAAAACCAGCTTGATATGGAGACAAATACAACCTGATCGAGACAAAGCCAAGAAAGGATGTGAAATTGTTCAGGTTTTCTTTACTTATATTTTGGTTGCACAGGTTTATTCTAGGGTGGCCCAAATATAAAAATGAAAGACCCAAAAGCTAGACTTGGCCTCAAGGCCCTTATTTCAAACAGACTGGGCCTGTGAAGTGTTGATAGGTCACACGTCAATTACAGTTAAACGAATAGAAATCACCATTGAAGAAAACAGGCTCTGCATAAAAACACACTGCATTACGTCTGAACGCTATTAAAAATATATTAACACACACTTACATCTCCAGCCTTGGTAGGCCTGCCTGAATGGCTGTTCATCTCTCTCCTTTTAGGAGCAGCGGCCCTTCCATCCACCCCACTGCTCCACACTTTAAAGGACTCCTCCTGTCACTCCTCTTTCTCTCATTCTGACCAGTTAATATTACGCTTCACTCAATTGATTTATGGCACAGAGGCAGCTGTAATTCCCTCTAGATGCTTAGGATTCCAAGGATTAATAAAATAACAGTGGGAGGTCGAGCTTTTAGTTACAGGGCCCCTAAACTGTGGACTGGTCTGCCTGCTACTATAAGAGATGCCCCTTCAGTCTCAGCTTTTAAATCCTGGCTGAAGACTCACTACTTCAGTTTAGCACACCCTGCCTAGAGCTGCTGATTAACTGTGCAGACTGCATCTCTGTTGTCAGTCATTAGCACTAAAACATAAGTAACATGACAGTTAGAATTGGATACTAACCCTCACCTGTTCTGTTTCTTTTCTCGGTACTCAAATGTGGCACTTGGTGCCCATGGCTCACCTGCCAAGTTGTTTTGCCTGCCTAAGGTAAAGTCATCTCTGATGGAGGATTGCAGGAATCGTGGGAAGGCTGGGGTCCTTTCATCAGATTGGCTAGCCCAGCACTGTTTCAGCCAAATGGGAAGGCAGCTTGATGGCTGAGGTCTCCAGGACTCTGAACAAATCCAAATCAGATGTATGTGATATCATCTGCTGTTAAATTCTGCTCCGTACTTCTAAAATTTTTATTTTTATGCTATATTGAGGATTTGTTCTGTTCTGTGTATTGTATTGTATTGTATTGACCCCCTTCTTTGGACACCCACTGCACATCCAACCTACCTGGAAAGGGGTCTCTCTTTGAACTGCCTTTCCCAAGGTTTCTTCCATTTTTCTCTACAAGGTTTTTTTTGGGAGTTTTTCCTTGTCTTCTTAATAGAGTCAAGGCTGGGGGGCTGTCAAGAGGCAGGGCCCGTTAAAGCCCATTACGGCACTCCTTGTGTGATTTTGGGCTATACAAAAATAAATTGTATTGTATTGTATTGTATTGTATGTCCACCTCAAACCCACAATCATTTTCTGGTCTGTGACACCTTGCCTAGAAGTCCCCCTTGGCTGGCCCTGATGTCCCACCACTTGTGAACATTCAATTAAAAGACTTTTAAGAAACCGACTTCTGTCATCATTTTCTTCATAACTAAACTACGCAGACCTTATCTTTCCTGTCTAACACTGAACTCCTGTTGTTGTGGAGAAAACTTCAGAAACAATGAGCGGAGTCCTCAGAACTTAGACTTTACTGCACAGCTTAGGAAAGAATTGCAGAGCACATGAAGCCCTGTCTCAGTTCATGAAGTGAGCCCGGTGGTTTGGGCACGGCTCATTTTTATTTCAGTTCTAATCACATATGTTTTCTATATATTTCTCACCATTCACTTTACATGTTATCTTCGTAATAATGACCTCATGCTGCACCTGTTTCCATAACAATTACCTCGCCTTGTTGTTATGGTGTATAAAATCTGTACATTTTGGTTTCCATTATAATTTGTTCAAGATAAGACAACAGATGAAATTAACAAATTAAAGCAGGTTTTCTTCCCTTACACCTTACTTTTATAACACTTGTTCATAGCTTCGTGCTAATTTGGTTTTATAGCCTGGGAAAGGATGCTGAGCTGATACCTCAGGCTATTGATGGATGGACATCTGGAACAACAATTTGCTTTATAGCCTGGGACAGGAAGAACTACTGCTACCTCAGAGCACATCAAAGGTTTTGTTGTGTGGGAAAATGGACAGTGAATTAATTCATCAATCATTTGGACAGCCAGCCAATCAGGTGCATGTGTTGTGAAACCAAGGCTTGACATTTCATAATAAATATGCATTGGTTTGGAAAGAAGAGGAAAGAAGCAAAGGGAGAAGAAAGAGAAGCAAAGGGAGAAGAAGAAAGAAGAAGAGGAACGAACGAAGACGGCCCTGGTCGTCAGAAAGGCATCATGAACATCGATTGCTAAATCAAACGCCTCCCTGGGACATTCATCCTTGTCATCTGTAACTTTTTCGTAAGCTTTTTCTAAAGACTATATATTCAGACTTTCCTATCACTACCTATTTTCTAGTATTCTTTGTTCTTGTGGTATTATTATTATTCTTGTAATAAATACCATGCTGCTTTTAACTTTCAATGCTTTGTCTTAATGTCTAGAGTGATTGAAGTAATAAGTTAGATTTTTTTGAGCACCTGGTGACAGCCGGATTTTTGCCATTATTTCTGTGCTGCGAGGTTTATATGGCTGAGAGTGAAGAGCGCTATACTCAACAGAAGGGACAGATACGATAAAGAAGGTATTCTTGGCTGATGAATGGCCTATAGTCAAGAGTGCTGAGTCTTTGTATGTTTAAATGTATTCTTGTAGACCAAAAGTAATATTTAGGTCTGAGATATCACTAAAACATCGTATTGTTGTTCGTGCCGATAATAAGTAAGTCTCTTGAAGTGCTGAATGACAGGCTGTTATTCCTACAGCACTTGTGTGGTTTAAAGTGCTAAGGGTTAATCAGCGTGTGTGTGTCATTCATGGAGCACAGTTGTGGTTAGGGTCTGTGTGTGTGTTCATCTTAAAGTGCAACAGTAGACCAACCCGATAACGAACTTGACGAGAACCCTTACCCTTGAGGAAACAGGTAAAAGGGCAAGTGGAGGGAAATACCACGATAATACACTTGTAAACTCCTTTCCGCTAATAATTATCAGTCTTTTCCTAACAATCATTAGGACTCAAAGGTCGTACGTGCGGCCTCACCCGGAGATGACCATCACCTGATCATGTTTTACATTCCTCACATTCCTAATCTTGATCTAATAAAAACGGAATGCCTTTTAACTGAATAGTCCTCATCTTTAAAGTTGGAACCAGGATGACCCACATATGTGAAACTGAACTGTTCAATTAATTCTTTTATGGTGCACGACAACAAAAGTCGACATCCAGGGGTAGAAGATGACAATCGGCTGTTAATGGCGATAAAACTCACCGTTACGTCACAGGCATTCCCTCCCTGCTTGGAGGACTGTTAGACTCATCGACTCGCCATTGAATCCTTGCATGTGCGCGAGTTACAAAATGTAAGCAAAGGTAAGATGGCATCGACATTTCACGAGGGAGCGAAGCGAATGCAAAAAACTAAATACTCAGCAGACGATGTTTTGCTCATTAATCTGATTTTTTCAGAACCCGACTTTGTTGACAGTAATCAGGAGATCGAGCAGGAGAGCGAGGAACTGGCATCAGCTGATCGGACACCAGCCGATGCCACCCCAGCTGAGCTCATTCACGCAGCCGACACACCTACTGCAGTGTTTGTGTGGGCAGATTACCCAGACATCAATCCGTGGGAGCCAAGCTGGCTACCGGACTTCACAAGATGGCATGGCTTGCTGTTGGACTCGACGGATAACCAGCCGCTGGACTACTTTAGGCTGCTACTGTCAGACGAGACAAACGGGTATGCAGAGCAATTTTTTGAATCGCGGGCTGCACTTGCACCGCATTCTCGTTTTTCAAAGTGGAAACCCATAACAACAGACGAGGTGAAGGGCATTGCGGTATTACAAATAGAGATGGGAATGGACTGGCGATGTAACTTCAGGGAGCATTGGTCTAAACGTTCTTTGAACCCCTGGTAGCTTTGGACAGGTTATACCGCGTGATGATCGGTACGACGTGCTGCTGCAAAGTTTTATTCACTTCTGTGATAACCAGAAGCAAATCCCAAGGGGTGAGCCAGGCTATAACCCCACATATAAAGTTCAGCCCCTGCTTGACATCATGGAACTGACATATAAACAGATTTATCAGCCTGGTTGAGATTTGTCTGTGGATGAATCAATGATAAAATACAAGGGACGCCAATATGTGCCAGACAAGCCCACATATGGCATAAAGGATTTTATACTGGCAAAAGCAAACGCTGGTTTCTGCCTGAAAGTAATCACATATACAGGAACAAAGAGAGGAGAACCGTCCCTTGACAAGTCAGGTTATGCTGGAGCTGCTTCAGGGCAGCCATGTTGTGTACATTTGGACAATTTTTATACATCATGTCACAGGAGACTGGGGGACAGACCCAGCCGGGATGCCTGGAAGGACCGGAAGATGGCATATGTATCCTCCGGGCCACGAGGGGGCAACTGGTCTGGATCTGAAGAGGACCACGGGAGAGGAGCAAGGAGGCTCAAGCCCATTGGGGCTCGTGGCACCCCAAGCCTCGTGGAGCCCAGGGAAACATTCACTTCCACCACACCCAGGAAGATGGAGGAAGATTCTTCCATGGATGCCCGGAGTGCTTCCGGGTGCAAGAGCAGCACTTCCGACACACCAGGAAGTGCTGCCGGAAAAGCGTCATCGAGCACCTACAGCACGTCCTGGTGAACATAAAAGGGGCCGCCTTCCTGGAGTCGGGAGTGGGAGCAGGACGAAGCTCCCGTGGAGAGAGGAAAAGGCGACCCACGGCCAGTGAGAGAAAGGCCCATATTAGGGGCGATTGGTGCTGGGAGCACACAGTGTGAGAACTGTAAATAAACGTGTGCTTTTTATAAAGATGTGGTCTCAGTCTGGTGGTGTCCGGGCGTATTTCACAATCACCAGAACTGTTCATGGAGCTACAGAGCAGGGGAATTGGAGAGTGGGGCACAGTGAGGATGAACAGGAGACACAGGCCTTCACAGGCTGAAGATAAAAAGAGGTGACAATGCGGTTTTCAAGCGGGTGGAAAACTTGGTGGCAGTGGCATGACACAATGTCAGATGGGTGACTTGTCTTTCTACAGTACAGGTGAGAAAGTTATTTGTCAAAAGGGAAAGCCAGAAGGTATGAAGCTGGACAAGCCAGTTGCACTTGAAGAGTATGGCAGGAGTTGATCGACTGGATCAGATGCGGAGGTCATCCGCCTACGGCCATAAGTCCACCAAGTGGTACCATCACATGCGTGAGATTGCACTTACAGATGGCTATATATTGGACAAGCAGGCAAACGGTGACAGCACTATGACTGAGGCAGACCGCTCGCTGGCAGAGTGTGTTGCAGTGCCTTTGGCAAAACGAGGAAGGCCATTACAAAGGGAAGTGCCAGGCAGACTGACTGAGCGCCACTTTCCTGCAACATATGAGGACAAAAACTACAAACCTGACTGGGTTGAGTGCAGCAACAGACCATTGAAAAGGAGACACCAGTGCAACGTGGCAATGCATGCAATCGGCCGCTTTGAGCGAGATCAGACTTTGCTGTGTAACATGTATGTGAGATCATATCGTATGCAGGCTCATACAACATGCAAGACAGTAACATTTGTCAAAAGTAAATATTTTTGGTTGATTTGATGTGTTTTTTAAAAAAAGTTAGGTTTTGGAAAAGTATTGAGCCTTGGGAGAAAAGAAACAAAAAAAAAAAATTGCCCTAAAAGAGTTAATAATTGCTTGTTGCACCAGCGTCCAGTAAGATAAAAATCATAGGTGGCTATGCTGGTAAGCACAGCACACAACATCACCGATTAGGGCTAAGCTGCTGGAGCTGGAAGCATGCGGCTGTTTTGATAATACGCTCTTAAACTCCTGTACCGTACAGCCCCATCTTAGCTAACACAATGCAGCTTGCTTTCAATTGGATCAAGTAGAATGTTCATTAGCCTTAAAATATAAGATTCAATGCCATTTCAAAAAATGTTTATATATTTAAAGTGTGCTTAAGTTTCAGGGCCTTGAAGGTTTGCAGAAACTTGTTTGGTCTTTCGTCAGCCAGAAGGCCCAGCAGAGCGGCCAACTCCCAAAATAAAAACTTACTTGCTCAGCTCCCTCATAAACACACAAAAACAAGGCAAGTGAAAAGCAAGCAGGCCGCGTAAAGAACAAAAGCAGCAGCCTGTGAAAAACTAGTGCCCGTCTAAGCCACTCATAAAACATGTCAAGCAACTCCATTTAATTGTCAATCGTTCTAAAGGCAATAGCAAGGCATATTGATCCTCGATCTAAACCTTCAACACCGTCAGCTCCGTCCATTGTCAGAATGTCTCCGTTTTCAGATGTCCTCTATAGAAAGTAAACTTGCAGTCATTTGCCAGTGGGACACTTAAACCCACATTGCATATTTATAATTTATATTATACACTCACCTAAAGGATTATTAGGACCACCATACTAATACGGTGTTTGACCCCCTTTCGCCTTCAGAACTGCCTTAATTCTACGTGGCATTGATTCAACAAGGTGCTGACAGCATTCTTTAGAAATGTTGGCCCATATTGATAGGATAGCATCTTGCAGTTGATGGAGATTTGTGGGATGCACATCCAGGGCACGAAGCTCCCGTTCCACCACATCCCAAAGATGCTCTATTGGTTTGACATCTGGTGACTGTGGGGGCCATTTTAGTACAGTGAACTCATTGTCATGTTCAAGAAACCAACTTGAAATGATTCGAGCTTTGTGACATGGTGCATTATCCTGCTGGAAGTAGCCATCAGAGGATGGGTACATGGAGGTCAGGAAGGGATGGACATGGTCAGAAACAATGCTCATTTAAACGATGCCCAATTGGCACTAAGGGGCCTAAAGTGTGCCAAGAAAACATCCCCCACACCATTACACCACCACCACCAGCCTGCACAGTGGTAACAAGGCATGATGGATCCATGTTCTCATTCTGTTTACGCCAAATTCTGACTCTACCATTTGAATGTCTCAACAGAAATCGAGACTCATCAGACCAGGCCACATTTTTCCAGTCTTCAACTGTCCAATTTTGGTGAGCTCATGCAAATTGTAGCCTCTTTTTCCTATTTGTAGTGGAGATGAGTGGTACCCGGTGGGGTCTTCTGCTGTTGTAGCCCATCCGCCTCAAGGTTGTGCGTGTTGTGGCTTCACAAATGCTTTGCTGCATACCTCGGTTGTAACGAGTGGTTATTTCAGTCAAAGTTGCTCTTCTATCAGCTTGAATCAGTCGGCCCATTCTCCTCTGACCTCTAGCATCAACAAGGCATTTTCACCCACAGGACTGCCGCATACTGGATGTTTTTCCCTTTTCACACCATTCTTTGTAAACCCCAGAAATGGTTGTGCGTGAAAATCCCAGTAACTGAGCAGATTGTGAAATACTCACACCGGCCCGTCTGGCACCAACAACCATGCCACGCTCCAAATTGCTTAAATCCCCTTTCTTTCCCATTCTGACATTCAGTTTGGAGTTCAGGAGATTGTCTTGACCAGGACCACACCCCTAAATGCACTGAAGCAACTGCCATGTGATTGGTTGATTAGATAATTGCATTAATGAGAAATTGAACAGGTGTTCCTAATAATCCTTTAGGTGAGTGTATTTATATATTAAATTATATAAATTTTATATATCTCAAGAAGAAAGAAATACTTCTTGAAAGACGTAGTTGTGTATAGGTGTTTTGCTGGAGATGACAGATGAGTCGAAAGATCTAATCTTGGAAAGAGCTTGAATTTCAGCTTCACCACCATAAGGTCCAGATGTTGCCATGTACTGATAGTACTTATTGTTGTAATAGTTTGATTTGCGTTGGAAAGAACAACAGGAAGAATGTCTCCAAATCTGTCCCAATGTGATGCAACGAAATCTACTGCCCTATGTCGTAGTGAGAGTGCATTGCCTTCGTCAACCGTTTGTGTCAAGAAATAACCCACTGATAGGAACAGGCAGTTGCCGAATCGCGGAATAGAGATGACGTTGTACAAAAACCCGTCGACAGAGAAGATACTGTCGTTCATTTTATAACAAAGGCTTAGGAAACAACCGTCGCAGTATAATGAAAATAGCAAGGAGCGAAACCAATGCCAATGGTCGAGAGAGTACCTTCTTGTAGCAGGCTATGGAAAAGACTGCCAGGCGCACACATGGCCGAAGTGAAAAGTCATGCGGTCAGGCGGTGACGTGACACCAATGGGGTCATGAGAGAGGAACGGGGAATGTGGTAGTCCGAAGGAGGAAAAGGACTCGAAAAAAGCGGAGTGGGGGTGTATGGGAGGCCGCAGGCAGCATGGGGAAGGGTTTGGAAGAGGAGGAATAGGAATCGAGAAATGTCGTGTGGGCTGTGTGATCATATACATGATCTGAACACGTAAAGCGGTGATTAGAGAAAGGATACCAGGTGAAGCAAAACTACATCATCAACGTGCGAAAATGACACGTGATTCCAACCTTCATCCCCAGCATTCAGACTCCGTCCTCTGCCACGTCGGTTTTGTTGCAAAACGAGTATCATCAATTAATCCTGTAAGCGTAAAAGATGATGAAATCACTGTTAATATGCCTTCGTCCGGTCATGAGGCAAGAATTCGAGTGATTGGTTCAAGGTTTGTGTCAAGAGCAGTTTGATGGGTGTTGTTCATCCCGCCTTAATCCCACCCCACCCATCTGATTGGTCCAGGGTTTGTGTCAAGAGCAGTTTGATGGATGCTGCCTCTGCATTGCCCCCCGGTCTGTCAACACCTGCTTGTTGGCTGGCACCCCCCTCTCTGCCCCTTCTTCGGAGGCTCTTTATATTAAAAGAACGACCTTGCCACAAACCCAAGGCCTGATTGACATGTCCAGCGATGTTCCTGCTCATACCCAGCTGGCCAGGTCTCCCTTACAGCCGCTCCTGCTTCTATCTTTTATTTTAAAATTATCACGAGATTAAAATATCTATCTATCTAACCTTTGCTTTATAATTTGTACAAAAAGGAAAAACTTTTTTTTACCTAAACTGCTTTTAATTGCTCTCTGTAAGGCACAGTTCGAGCAAAACAGCTGTCTCACCTCACAGAAGGGCAGGATGACAGCCGCTGCGCGCTCACGGCTCAGTGTGTGGAGAGACCGAGTACGTTTCTGTTGCTTGAATCTGGCAGGCCCCCCGCTGTGTGAGGCCGAGCACGTGCGGCACATCCTTCACTGAGAAAACAGACGCACGTTTTGTAGGTATTAACTTTTGAAGGTAAAGGATTTTAGGTATTTCGTGAAAAGCACGAGATAACTAGTTCGATATAAACCTTTTAAAAATGACACAGAGGTAAATAGTATACAGCAATTCCTTTTAAAAACACGTATAAAAAAAATTATCTACAACAAACCCTTTTCTATCAAACACACCCCATTTTAAACAATCAAATACATTTAGGCACGTATTTTCAGCTGAGCTAAGGATCCACATTGTGGAAGCATTTCACTTCACTTTCTAAAGGCGAGAGTTGTACCCAGACACACAGAGGGAACGGGCACACTTGAATAACAAGCTACCAGTTGAACCCACGCAGGCATTTGCCCATTGGATCTGAAGTCCAACGCCTTAACCACGCGGCTGTTCTGGTGGAAGAAAAAGCTGTTTTAAGCACTCGTCGCCACTCCATGGAAACTGGGATCATCGTTTCAGCTCCTTCAAAAACAGCTGGAGCTTCATCTTGTCTTCGGACGCGAGAGGCCAGAAAGGGCGACTCCCACAACACCCGGCTGTGTGCCCTGCTCGGACATTATATGAAACTAGCCAACCCGTACGCCGCATAATCAGGCTGGTTTTTTAATAATTTTTAAGAACAGGGAGAAAATGTAACATTTGCAAAATCGGTAATGTAATAAATCAGCAAGAAAAGCAACATTGTAACAATGCACGGAACGAACCAACACGTCGTAACCGAAAACTCGTTTTTTAAAGACTGCTCACTTCATTGTGCTTTAACCTCAGTTTTAAAGGATTGTTTTAAGGATCCCATGGGATACCCCTCGCTCGCAAACCGTTTCACACGCTGCATATGGCGATTCACCTCCCCAAGAAACATGCCTCTATGAACAGTCAACATAGCTTGGAGGTAACATGACATTAACCTGACCTGCACTGCATGTGGCCTCTTTGACAGACAAACATAAATGACGCCATTTTTTCTGTGTCGTCGCGTCCGAGTTGGTGGGCGTGGCCCTGCGAGTTGTCGTCGTATCCAATGGTCTTGGAGTTGGTGGGCGTGGCTCCTTCCTGTGTGCACCATAGGTGTCTCACTTGTCAGCGGCTTAGTGAATCCACGCCCCTTCCGGCGTGCTTTTCATGGTTGTCTTGCCTTACTGAATTATATATATATATATATATATATATATATATATATATACAGTATATACTCTCTGGAAGATTAGCTTTTCTTTTGCTGATGTATGAAATTGGGCAGCTGACACAAGAAACAGGTTGACACATACAGGCCTTTAACAGAAGTTCATATCTTCCTGTTGTCCATGTAAAGCGGTCTTAAAGCGGGTCAAAGGGCACACAACTGCTGAAAGAAATCACTCTCCTTATTATAAAGTCTGCTTTTAAAATGCCGCTCTTTTCCGTGTATATAAATAAGCGTTCAGACAGGTCCGTTACACAGCTTGCTGTTAATACCGAAAGATGACTCAGAATATCACCGAAAGACAAAACGTTGCATCATAGATAGATAGATATGAAAGACACTATAAGATAGATAGATAGATACTTTATTAATCCCAAGGGGAAATTCACACACTCCAGAAGCAGCATACTGATAAAGAACAATATTAAATTAAAGAGTGATAACAATGCAGGTATAACAGACAATAACTTTGTATAATGTTAACGTTTACCCCCCCGGGTGGAATTGAAGAGTCGCATAGTGTGGGGTCTCCTCAGTCTGTCAGTGGAGCAGGATGGTGACAGCAGTCTGTCGCTGAAGCTGCTCCTCTGTCTGGAGATGATCCTGTTCAGTGGATTCTCCATGATTGACAGGAGTCTGCTCAGTGCCCGTCGCTCTGCCACGGAAGTCAAACTGTCCAGCTCTGTGCCTACAATAGAGCCTGCCTTCCTCACCAGTTTGTCCCGGCGTGAGGCGTCCTTCTTCTTCATGCTGCCTCCCCAGCACACCACCGCGTAGAAGAGGGCGCTTACCACAACCGTCTGGTAGAACATCTGCAGCATCTTATTGCAGATGTTGAAGGATGCCAGTCTTCTAATGAAGTATAGTCGGCTCTGTCCTCTCTTGCACAGAGCATCAGGATTGGCAGTCCAGTCCAGTTTATCATCCAACTGCACTCCCAGGTATTTATAGGTCTGCACCCTCTACACAGTCACCTCTGATGATCACATATCTTATTAGAATAATGTTTTCTGTCTATCTATACAATGTTCATATTACTGAAGCAAGCAATAGTAGTTTTTTCTGTTACCAAAACGAACATTCCAATCAATTTGTTTTTGTCTCCAGCAGGCTGTCTGTTTTTATTTACGTCTTTAGATGTTAAAAAGTTTATATCCATAAATTGTTCTGACTGTACTCGGAAAAGAAAAGCAGATTGCGTGTCACTGTTGTGCCAGTTTCTTTATCTGCTTTTTTCACAAAGGTCAGGCATCTTTGCAAGATAGTCGTATAAAGTTTTACTTTTGCATCGGCGCTCAACTCACCACGTTCAACTGTGACATTTCATTTCTTAATCCAGTTCACTATCCGTAGTGCTTAAAAAGGTCGCTGGAAGCCGGGGCTTTCTGTTGCAGTTGAGCCGTTTGTTGTATGGCTGTACTTAATGGGGCTCCTTTCCGATTTAAAAGGTTGTTTGTTTTTTCTTTTTAACAGCAATTATTTTTAAATCGCTGAGTTTTTTTAACGCCGCAATGATTCTTCTTCAGCAGAGGGTTAAGCGCGTGTGGTATGTTTTAAGCTACTTCACCAGGCACAGAGTATCTGATATATTAACACGGTATACTAGTCAGGGCCTACTGAGGATCAGGATTTCACTTTCTTTCTTTTTTAAATCTTGTATCTCCTTTCTCCATCTTGTGCTTTGTTCAGTAAACCCGAGTTTTTGGGGGATCAGAACATTTTGCTTAAAATGCACTCGTTATTCTCTTTACGTCTGTTAGCCCTTCATTTGTAAGCTTCAGCAGTCCTTTGAAAAGGTTTCTACGACATTAGTAAGTAAATAGTAAGTCATATTAAAGTAAAACTCCAGACTACTCGCTTTTAAAAGCTCTGCTCTGAATTTCCCAGTTCTTCCAATATGTCCGCTTTGCCCCCGTCTCACCACCGCACTTGGCCTTCTTCTTTGTAGATTTAGGTTGCCGGGGTTTATTTGTAAAGCACGTTGTGGCACTTCAAGTTAAATTAGACCTGCTTGGTTATTCAGCAGTGCTCCATTTCTGTTATAAATTGTATTTAGTCTCTCTCGTTATTTACTAAACATTTTACATGTTGAATTGAAAACAGTTCTCTTGTTCAGGCTTTTATTTAAAACAGCATTTTCATCAACAGGCTACTCGGGATGCTTTGTATGCTATTACCAAGCGTTAACAGAATTTCTAAAACTTTGTATTATATAAGATAGATAGATACTTTAATTTCCCCTTGGGATTAATAAAGTATCTATCTATCTATCTATCTTATACACACGTGGACAAAATTGTTGGTACCCTTCAGTCAATGAAAGAAAAACTCAAAATGGTCACAGAAATAACTTTAATCTGACAAAAGTAATAATAAATAAAAATTCTATGAAATTTAACTAATAAAAGTCAGACATTGCTTTTCAACCATGCTTCAACAGAATTATTTAAAAAAATAAACTCATGAAACAGGCCTGGACAAAAATGATGGTACCCCTAGAAAAGACTGAAAATAATGTGACCAAAGGGACATGTTAATCTAAGGTGTGTCCACTAATTAGCATCACAGGTGTCTACAATCTTGTAATCAGTCAGTGGACCTATATATAGGGCTCCAGGTAGTCACTGTGTTGTTTGGTGACATGGTGTGTACCACACTCAACATGGACCAGAGGAAGTGAAGGAAAGAGTTGTCTCAGGAGATTAGAAAGAAAATTATAGACAAGCATGTCAAAGGTAAAGGCTATAAGACCATCTCGAAGCAGCTTGATGTTCCTGTGACTACAGTTGCACATATTATTCAGAAATTTAAGATCCATGGGACTGTAGCCAACCTCCTGGACGTGGCGCAGGAGAAAATTGATGACAAATCAAAGAGACGGATAATACGAATGGTAACAAAAGAGCCCAGAAAAACTTCTAAAGAGATCCAAGGTGAACTTCAAGCTCAAGGAACATCAGTGTCAGATTGCACCATCCGTCGTTGTTTGAGCCAAAGTGGACTTCATGGGAGACGACCAAGGAGGACACCATTGTTGAAAACAAATCATAAAAAAGCCAGACTGGAATTTGCCAAACTACATGTGGAAAAAGCCACAAAGATTCTGGGAGAATGTCCTATGGACAGATGAGACAAAATTGAACTTTTTGCCAAGGCACATCAGCTCTATGTTCACAGACGGAAAAATGAAGCATATCAAGAAAAGAACACTGTCCCTTCTGTGAAACATGGAGGAGGCTCTGTTATGTTCTGGGGCTGCTTTGCTGCATCTGGCACAGGGTGTCTTGAATCTGTGCAGGGTACAATGAAATCTCAAGACTATCAAGGGATTCTAGAGAGAAATGTGCTGGCCAGTGTCAGAAAGCTTGGTCTCAGTCACAGGTCATGGGTCTTGCAACAGGACAATGACCCAAAACACACAGCTAAAAACACCCAAGAATGGCTAAGAGGAAAACATTGGACTATTCTAAAGTGGCCTTCTATGAGCCCTGACCTCAATCCTATTGAGCATCTTTGGAAAGAGCTGAAACATGACGTCTGGAAAAGGCACCCTTCAAACCTGAGACAACTGGAGCAGTTTGCTCATGAGGAGTGGGCCAAAATACCTGCTGAGAAGTGCAGAAGTCTCATTGACAGTTACAGGAATCGTTTGATTGCAGTGATTGCCTCAAAAGGTTGTGCAACAAAATATTAAGTTAGGGGTACCATCATTTTTGTCCAGGCCTGTTTCATGAGTTTATTTTTTTTAAATAATTCTGTTGAAGCATGGTTGAAAATCAATGTCTGACTTTCATTGGTTAAATTTCATAGAATTTTTATTTATTATTACTTTTGTCAGATTAAAGTTATTTCTGTGACCATTGTGAGTTTTTCTTTCATTGACTGAAGGGTACCAACAATTTTGTCCACGTGTGTATAATACAAAGTTTTAGAAATTCTGTTAACGCTTGGTAATAGCCTTCCATTTTACATCAGTTATGAGCCCCTGACAAATAAGAATGGTTATAGTAAGTTATAGGAGCAAATACACTACAGGGCTGATGATTAGGATTATCGTGGACACGTTAGGCAAATCAAGAAGGAAAATGTTTTAGTGAATAGCTACATCATATCTGATACATGTTGTAGCGGCGCCACATAGTTAGTGTTAAATGTCAGTTCTGAGTGCGTCTCGTTTCATTGTCCCGTTTGCCGTTTTCTATGTGTAGCAGTTAATGCCGTCCCCGAAAAGGAGGACGGATGATGGAAGGAGACCACAGCCGCAAAGCTGGAAAACACCTGTTCTTAATTAATCAATCACAGCCGTCACATAGTCTATTTAAGTAATCAGGAGAGAGAGGACGAAGGAGAAAGAAGACCATTTTGTTTCAACTTGTTGGTTTTTTTTTAAAAAAAAAAAAAAAACATAGCGCCTTTTCACCAGTTTGCGTTTCATTTTGCCGGACTGTCTTTCAACCTCCATCTGCTGAGACCCTGGCGCCGATTCACCATCCACCATACGCCGAGGAATCGCGGTGAGGTTGCTCCAATCGGCGGGAAAATCAAACAACGCATTTACCGCTAGTTCTGTCATCCGTATTCAGGACAGTTTTATAATCGGACTCAAGTTCACAAGCATTCAGTTTGTTATTCGTGTTGTGTGTTATGTGTTACAGGGGCAAGGGAGGGTTTTTTTTTGTATTTTATATTTGGTGGTGTCTTGTTGCTGGGGGTGGAGGGATATTTATATTTATATCGGTTTCCTGTTTTTTTGCATGTCTTGTTTCATTTAATACATATAATGGATGCTTCGATAGCGGCCTTAAGCTCATCCAGAGTGTTGGGTCTTGTGTCTCTCAACTTTCTCTTCACAATATCCCACAGATTCTCTATGGGGTTCAGGTCAGGAGAGTTGGCAGGCCAATTGAGCACAGTAAAACCATGGTCAGTAAACCATTTACCAGTGGTTTTGGCACCGTGAGCAGGTGCCAGGTCATGCTGAAAAATGAAATCTTCATCTCCATAAAGCTTTTCAGCAGATGGAAGCATGAAGTGCTCCAAAATCTCCTGATAGCTACCTGCATTGACCCTGCCCTTGATAAAACACAGTGGACCAACACCAGCAGCTGACATGGCACCCCAGACCATCACTGACTGTGGGTACTTGACACTGGACTTCAGGCATTTTGGCATTTCCCTCTCCCCAGTCTTCCTCCAGAATCTGGCACCTTGATTTCCGAATGACATGCAAAATGTGCTTTCATCCGAAAAAAGTACTTTGGACCACTGAGCAACAGTCCAGTGCTGCTTCTCTGTAGCCCAGGTCAGGCGCTTCTGCCGCTGTTTCTGGTTCAAAAGTGGCTTGACCTGGGGAATGCGGCACCTGTAGTCCATTTCCTGCACACGCCTGTACACGGTGGCTCTGGATGTTTCTACTCCAGACTCAGTCCACTGCTTCCGCAGGTCCCCCAAGGTCTGGAATCGGTCCTTCTCCACAATCTTCCTCAGGGTCCGGTCACCTCTTCTCGTTGTGCAGCGTTTTCTGCCACACTTTTTCCTTCCCACAGACTTCCCACTGAGGTGCCTTGATACAACACTCTGGGAACAGCCTATTCGTTCAGAAATTTCTTTCTGTGTCTTACCCTCTTGCTTGAGGGTGTCAATGATGGCCTTCTGGACAGCAGTCAGGTCGGCAGTCTTACCCATGATTGCGGTTTTGAGTAATGAACCAGGCTGGGAGTTTTTAAAAGCCTCAGGTGCAGGTGTTTAGAGTTAATTAGTTGATTCAGATGATTAGGTTAATAGCTCGTTTAGAGAACCTTTTGGGTTGTCATGAGCTGTATGCCAAAATCATCAATATTAAAACAATAAAAGGCTTGAACTACTTCAGTTGTGTGTAATGAATCTAAAATATATGAAAGTCTAATGTTTATCAGTACATTAAAGAAAATAATTAACTTTATAACAATATGCTAATTTTTTGAGAAGGATCTATCTATCGAGATATATATATATATATATATATATATATATATATATATATATATATATATATATATATATATATATATATATGCTCAAAAGAATTAAAGGAACACTTTTAATCAGAGTATAGCATAAAGTCAATGAAACTTATGGGATATTAATCTGGTCAGTTAAGTAGCAGAGGGGTTGTTAATCAGTTTCAGCTGCTGTGGTGTTAATGAAATTAACAACAGATGCACTAGAGGGGCAACAATGAGATGGACCCCAAAACAGGAATGAAGGGTTTAACAGGTGGAGGCCACTGACATTTTTCCCTCCTCATCTTTTCTGACTGTTTCTTCACTAGTTTTGCATTTGGCTACAGTCAGTGTCACTACTGGTAGCATGAGGCGATACCTGGACCCTACAGAGGTTGCACAGGTAGTCCAACTTCTCCAGGATGGCACATCAATACGTGTCATTGCCAGAAGGTTTGCTCTGTCTCCCTGCACAGTCTCAAGGGCATGGAGGAGATTCTAGGAGACAAGCAGTTACTCTAGGAGAGCTGGAGAGGGCCATAGAAGGTCCATAACCCATCAGCAGGACCAGTATCTGCTCCTTTGGGCAAGGAGGAACAGGATGAGCACTGCCAGAGCCCTACAAAATGACCTCCAGCAGGCCACTGGTGTGAATGTCTCTGACCAAACAACCAGAAAGACTTCATGAGGGTGACCCAAGGGCCCCATGTCCTCTAATGGGCCCTGAGCTCACTGCCCAGCAGCATGCAGCTCGATTGGCATTCGCCATAGAATACCAGAATTGGCAGATGCACCACTGGTGCCCTGTGCTTTTACAGATGAGAGCAGGTTCACCCTGAGCACGTGACAGAAGTGAAAGGGTCTGGAGAAGCCATGGAGAACATTATGCTGCCTGTAACATCATTCAGCATGAGCAGTTTGGTGGTGGGTTAATGATTGTCTGGGGAGGCATATCCATGGAGGGTCACACAGACCACTACAGGCTTGACAAAGGCACCTTGGCTGCCATTAGGTATCAGGATGAAATCCTTGGACCCATTGTCAGACCCTATGCTGGTACAGTGGCTCCTGGTGCACGACAATTCCTGGCCTCATGTGGTGAGAGTATGCAGGCAGTTCCTGGAGGATGAAGGAATTGATACCATTGACTGGCCACCACACTTTCCTGACCTAAATCCAATAGAACACCTCTGGGACATTATGTTTTGGTCCATCCAATGCCACCAGGTTGCACCTCAGACTGTCCAGGAGCTCAGTGATGCCCTGGTCCAGATCTGGGAGGAGATCCCCACAACACCATCTGTCATCTCATTAGAAGCATGCACCGATGTTGTCAGGCATGTATACAAGAACACAGGGGCCATACAAAGTGCTGCGTACAATTTGAGTTGCTGCAATTAAATTTGGGCAAAATGGACTAGCCTGCCACATCATTTTTCACTCTGATTTTTGGGGCGTCTTTGAATTCAGGGCTCTGTAGGTTGATCATTTTCATTTCCATCAAACGATGTGGCATCCTTTCGTTCCTAACACATTACCCAGTCTATATCAGTATAGATATCCAGGAGGAGTTCTTTTTCCCATTGAGATCTGATGTGTTTTCAAAGTGTTCTTTAATTTTTTTGAGCAGTTATAAAATATATATATATATATTGGATTTTTTTTCTCCCTAAATAATAAAAACCATCATTTAAAAACTGCATTTGTGTTTACTTGTGTTATATTTGACTAATGGTTAAATGTGTTTGATGATCAGAAACTTTTTGTGTGACAAACATGCAAAAAGAATAAGAAATCAGGAAGGGGGCAAATAGTTTTTCACACCACTGTATAACGCGCACCTGATTTTCTAATGCTAATTTTCGGGAAAAAATGTGCGCATGGTATTAATAAGCTTTTTGGACACGTGCAATCTGGAATAGTCTGAAATGGAAATATGTCTTAAAGAGTTAATTCTTAAATAAAACTTGCAAAAGTCAAATTAAAAATATTACATATTAAAACTGAATAAAACACAAGTACCACTTAACACTAGAATTACCAGAGCCTACGAAAAAACTCCTAATTCCGTCCCACCTTAAACTGCTTCTTAAATCCCTTCACACCTCTCCGCCAGCGTCCTTTGTCTTCTAAATGTGCTGATAAAGAAAAGCCGGCTATTCCATCCCCTCACGTGCACGAACTTCTCTCAGCTCACGCCTTGATTGAGTATCTGGGAGTGAAGTGGAGTTTTAGAGTGGAAATAATAGATCGTTGTTTGGAACACACGCATTTCATGTCTGTTCCGTTTCTACAGTAATCTGTGTCAACACATTGTTAAAACAGAAACTTTTTATATTCTAGTAGTAGATGACAAAATGTAGGCATAAACTATATAATGTATGAAGCCTGAAGTCCAAATAGCAAAGAAACATTTTCACAAGAATAACACAATTGCACTTTTATTCAAACATATAACTGCAGAAACAAAATCCGCCTTAATATGCGACATTGACACCAGTTTACTGTAACTGACTCCGTGGTTCAATAGACTCAGCCCCGCTTGGAATCAAGGGTCGCGGGTTTGATCCTGCGCCCCTCCGTTTTGAGAAGTAAACTGCTCTTGTCTTACTGTTTTAGAATAAAAGCATACATTTGATTTCAGTCTGTAACAGCCGGTGCAATTTATGATCCTTGTAAAGGTTAGCTTTTTTTTTTATTCACTTTTCACTCTCTCAGTCGCGTTCAGAATCAATCCATACAACCCCATCTGACACGGCTGTTTTCACTAAAGACGCGCTATAGCTCTGCAGTGTACCACGATGCATACTAACGCACAATCACCCCCCCCTCCCCCGGTTCTGACACACAAACGCTGGCGAAGCTGCCTTCTTCAGTATCTCACCGTCACTTGCTTTTCGTTTTATTGAGTGTTCCTGCCAGTCCCCGCATGTTGCTGTATGCTTTTTCTTTTGTACTACAGGACATGCAGAGGAAAGAATGGTAAAGACCAGTAACTTCGGCGCTATATGCAATCATCAGACACTCCCCATCTGCCCGTGTCGTTCAAACACAGGAACATATATTGGTGTAAAAGTATAACAAAAGTGCACTTTTATTCAAGTGCACTTTTTCCATCGCTTTTCCTGTAAGAAGCAGTGTACACACTTCTCTCTATGCTGTGGTTTCTATTACACACCTGAAAGAAAGAGACAATATATGTGAAAATATAATCGCACTAATGCAATATTATTTGAAAACGAACAGCGTCAGATCGGGTGTGAATTTATGCAGGAACTGGAAATTCTCTGATGCGGGACCTTCCCCCAGGGAAGAAAGTACAGTGTCAGGTGCTCATTCAGTGTAATAGAAACCATAGCACAGAGAGGTGTGTACACGCAACAAGTACACGTGTCGTAAATGTAGGAAGGACGGTCCTTGGGTGTGTGGGAACTGTTAATATTTGAATGTGATGATTTTATATAGCACGGAATGAAAATCTGCACTTCTTAGCATTGCACCATGCAAGATGTCGTATCAATCGCCTACTGTAACTTGCTTTCTTTTTCTTCGGTTATACAGGTAGTTTTGAATAAAAGTGCACTTGTTTTGTTTGCGAAATGAAGTGTCTGCGTGCACTTTTCGTGGCATTACACGTGTATTTTTTGAGCATGCCCGTTTGAGCAGTATAAAAAGTATTGAAAAGTATAACAAAACAACGGGCAGATGGGGAGTGTCTGATGATTGCATATAGCGCCGAACTTACTGCTCTTTACTATTCTCTCCTCTGCGTGCCCTCGAGTACAAAAGAAACAGAATACAGACGCGCTATAGCTGTAGCTCTGTTGTACCACGATGCATACTAACGCCCCACCGGTTCTGACACACAGACGCTGGCGAAGCTGCCTTCTTCGTATCTCACCGTCACTTGATTTTCTTTTTATTCAGTTTTATTGAGTGTTCCTGCCAGTGTCCGCATGTTGCTGTATGCTGGATAGAGAGAAGTGTGTACACTGCTTCTTACAGGAAAAGGCGATGGAAAAAGTGCACTTGAATAAAAGTGCACTTTTGTTATACTTTTACACCAATATATGTTCCTGTGCTTGAACGACACGTGCAGATGGGGAGTGTCTGATGATTGCATATAGCGCCGAAGTTACTGGTCTTTACCATTCTTTCCTCTGCATGTCCTGTAGTACAAAAGAAAAAGCATACAGCAACATGCGGGGACTGGCAGGAACACTCAATAAAACGAAAAGCAAGTGACGGTGAGATACGAAGAAGGCAGCTTCGCCAGCGTTTGTATGTCAAAACCGGGGGGGAAGGCGACGGTTGGTGATTGTGCGTTAGTATGCATCGTGGTACACTGCAAAGCTATAGCGCGTCTTTAGTGAAAACAGCCGTGTCAGATGGGGTTGTATGGATTGATTCTGAACGCGACTAAGAGAATGAAAAGTGAATAAAAAAAAAAGCTAGCCTTTACAAGGATCATAAACTGCACCAGCTGTTACAGACTGAAATCAAAAGTATGCTTTTATTTTAAAACAGTAAGACTAAGAGCAGTTTACTTCTCAAAACAGAGGAGCGCAGGAACGAACCCGCGACCCCTTGATTCCCAAGCGGGGCCTGAGTCTATTGAGCCACGGAGTCAGTTACAGTAAACTGGTGTCAATGTCGCATGTTAAGGCGGCTTTTTCTTTCTGCAGTTATATGTTTGAATAAAAGTGCAATTGTGTTATTCTTGTGAAAATGTTTCTTTGCTATTTGGACTTCAGGCTTCATACATTATATAGTTTATGCCTACATTTTGTCATCTACTACTAGAATATAAAAAAGTTTCTGTTTTAACAATGTGTTGACACAGATTACTGTAGAAACTGAACAGACATGAAATGCGTTTGTTCCAAACAACGATCTATTATTTCCACTCTAAAACTCCACTTCACTCCCAGATACTCAATCAAGGCGTGAGCTGAGAGAAGTTCGTGCACGTTCTAAATTGGTGGGGGGATGGAATAGCCGGCTTCTCTTTATCAGCACATTTAGAAGACAAAGGACGCTGGCGGAGAGGTGTGAAGGGATTTAAGAAGCAGTTTAAGGTGGGACGGAATTACGAGTTTTTTCGTAGGCTCTGGTAATTCTAGTGTTAATGATCTCAATTAGTGTTAAGTATTATCAAGCACCGTGTTCTGTTTTATTGAGGTTTAAGAACAGCCCAAAAGCCAAAGGTTACAGCTGTCAAGTGGAAAAATGTCTCTTATTCAGGTCTGTGAAATGTACTTCTGTATAAAAAAGCCTAATGTATCAGGAGTACGGTCAATGTGAATAGTCAATACAGAACACAGGCCGCACTTGTCCTCTCTCTTCTGAAAAACAATAGGGGAATTTTGAACATAATGTACTGTGACTGGTTAACACTGTGGACACATGCGCTACATCTCTGCCATATTGACCTTTAAAGAATAAATATTATAGAATCTTTTGCGGCACTTCGGTTTCCTCCCAAAGTCTAAAGACATGCAGGTTAGGTGGATTGGCGATTCTAAATTGGCCCTAGTGTGTGGGTGTGTGTCCTGCAGTGGGTTGGCACCCTGCCTGGGATTGGTTCCTGCCTTGTGCCCTGTGTTGGCTGGGATTGGCTCCAGCAGACCCCCCGTGACCCTGTGTTTGGATTCAGCGGGTTGGAAAATGGATGGATGGATGGATGGATGGATCTTTTGCACTCTCCATTACAGTATCCATAGCACCCATAGGAAGTTTGACAATTAAGTGGAGCCCATTTAGTTTGTCAGACTCATGGGGGCAGCACAGAGGTCCATATTCTAAAATATCTTATCTTATATCCATTTAGTTAGCATGTCGGCACTGTTCATTTTCAATATATGCGGTATATTTGCCTGGTCCAAGGGTTTCCTGTCAAAATGTTAAAATAAAACAGAGATCCAAGATAGCCCTATTGAAACCGCAATATTTGTTATTAAGTATATAGGTTTGTCTTGCATTCTACACTCGCCTAAAGGATTATTAGGAACACCTGTTTAATTTCTCATTAATGCAATTATCTAATCAACCAATCACATGGCAGTTGCTTCAATGCATTTAGCGGTGTGGTCCTGGTCAAGACAATCTCCTGAACTCCAAACTGAATGTCAGAATGGCAAAGAAAGGAGATTTAAGCAATTTTGAGCGTGGCATGGTTGTTGGTGCCAGTCGGGCCGGTCTGAGTATTTCACAGTCTGCTCAGTTACTGGGATTTTCACGCACAACCATTTCTAGGGTTTACAAAGAATGGTGTGAAAAGGGAAAAACATCCAGTATGCGGCAGTCCTGTAGGCGAAAATGCCTTGTTGATGCTAGAGGTCAGAGGAGAATGGGCCGACTGATTCAAGTTGATAGAAGAGCAACTTTGACTGAAATAACCACTCGTTACAACCGAGGTATGCAGCAAAGCATTTGTGAAGCCACAACACGCACAACCTTGAGTCGGATGGGCTACAACAGCAGAAGACCCCACCGGGTACCACTCATCTCCACTACAAATAGGAAAAAGAGGCTACAATTTGCACGAGCTCACCAAAATTGGACAGTTGAAGACTGGAAAAATGTCGCCTGGTCTGATGAGTCTCGATTTCTGTTGAGACATTCAAATGGCAGAGTCAGAATTTGGCGTAAACAGAATGAGAACATGGATCCATCATGCCTTGTTACCACTGTGCAGGCTGGTGGTGGTGGTGTAATGGTGTGGGGGATGTTTTCTTGGCACACTTTAGGTCCCTTAGTGCCAATTGGGCATCGTTTAAATGCCACAGGCTACCTGAGCATTGTTTCTGACCATGTCCATCCCTTCATGACCACCATGTACCCATCCTCTGATGGCTACTTCCAGCAGGATAATGCACCATGTCACAAAGCTCGAATCATTTCAAATGGGTTTCTTGAACATGACAATGAGTTCACTGTACTAAAATGGCCCCCACAGTCACCAGATCTCAACCCAATAGAGCATCTTTGGGATGTGGTGGAACGGGAGCTTCGTGCCCTGGATGTGCATCCCACAAATCTCCATCAACTGCAAGATGTTATCCTATCAATATGGGCCAACATTTGTAAAGAATGCTGTCAGCACCTTTTTGAATCAATGCCACGTAGAATGAAGGCAGTTCTGAAGGCGAAAGGGGGTCAAACACCGTATTAGTGTGGTGGTCCTAATAATCCTTTAGGTGAGTGTAATTCATAAAGCTCTATCAAACTATTGTTAATTTCAAAGCAAAATGCAGCCATTCATTTTGTTTATACGTGAATGAAATAAACCTTATAAAATGGAACACCAGGTTTGATAATACTTAACACTAATTGATATCATTAAATGTTACTTCTGTGTTTTTATTCAGGTTTAATATATATTTTTAAATTTTGACATTTGCAAGTTTCATTTCAAAATTAACTCATTTCCTATTCAGACTATTCCAGATTGCACGTGTCCAACACATCTTATTACTTATTTCAAAAGGTTTCATGCTGGTTTTGTCACCTATCAATCAGTCAGACATTTTATTTTATACATCATTGCTGGTTTTCAAGTTATAATAACGCCTTTAGAACTCCACTTTTTCATGTGATTATTTGCTCCATCCATTATCCAACCCGCTATATCCTAACTACAGGGTCACAGGGGTCTGCTGGAGCCAATCCCAGCCAACACAGGGCGCAAGGCAGGGTGCCAGTCCATGGCAGGGCACACACTAGGATCGCCAATGCACCTAACCTGCATGTCTTTGGACTGCGGGAGGAAACCCACGAGCCTTGGGAAGAACATGCAAACTCCACACAGGGAGGACCCGGGAAGTGAGCCACAGGTCTCCTTACTGCTTGGCAGCAGCGCTACCCACTGCGCCACCGTGCCGCCCACTTCATAATTACCTTTATTTGTTTATTTTATTTTTTTATTTTGGCACAAATGCCATTACAATCAAGACTACCAGTCTAGTTCATATTCAAACTCAATATTTAATGTTCTTCCTGAATCGGGAAGAACACAAACCCAGCTTTTAGTGCCAGACAATAGCAGGCTAATGTTAATTGGCATCATACTAGCAGATGTTAAATAATGTTTTTTCCCAACTCTTTGCAAACTGGTGGAACTGCCTAAATAGATGACAGTTTAGCTGATAATATAACGGAGAACACGTCGGGTCAGTTGCAGTGTGCTGTGAGCTTGGGGTGACCCTTGTTGATCTGCTCTTAATGTTTTTTAATTTCCGCTGTGACGTAGTGTTTGGAAATTTACTTTTTTTTACTGTCTGATATTTGTGATACTTGCTTGATATGGATATGGGCGAGTCAAGGTTTCATTTTGGACTAATAATGTTTAGCTTAACTCTGCCCTTGACCCTGATCACCGCACAAACCCTGGTCCTTTGACTCGTATTCAAGATGAGCGCAGACACCTCTTGATTCTTGGATTCACAGCTCAAACTTACAGCCCCTTCACCCTGAATGCTACTAAAACAAAGGGTGATTTTTCACAAACAGCAGTTTTCAATGATAGTTGTCATTTGTAGCTTGGACTACCTAAAAGAAAGAATAACCCACCTAGTTTTAGTAAAATTGTAATCACTGTGCTAACACATATAACAGATACTACGTAGCTAGTCACTAAAACATTTCCCTTCCTGATTTGCCTAACGTGTCCACGATATTCCTAATCATCAGCCCTGTAGTGTATTTGCTCCTATAACTTACTATAACCATTCTTATTTGTCAGGGGCTCATAAATGGAAGGCTATTACAATACAATACAATAGTTTATTTTTGTATAGCCCAAAATCACAAAGGAAGTGCCGCAATGGGCTTTAACAGGCCCTGCCTCTTGACAGCCCCCCAGCCTTGACTCTCTGAGAAGACAAAGAAAAACTCCCAAAAAAAACCCTGTAGGGAAAAATGGAAGAAACCTCGGGAAAGGCAGTTCAAAGAGAGACCCCTTTCCAGGTAGGTTGGGCGTGCAGTGGGTGTCAAAATTAGGGGGTCAATACAATACAATACACAGAACAGAACAATTCCTTAAGACAGCATAATAATAAAAAGTTTAGAAGTACGGTTTAACAGTAGATGATATGACATAATTAGGTTTGGATTTTATTACCAAGCGTTAACAGAATTTCTAAAACTTTGTATTATACAAAGCATCCCGAGTAGCCTGTTGATGAAAATGCTGTTTTAAATAAAAGCCTGAACAAGAGAACTGTTTTCAATTCAACATGTAAAATGTTTAGTAAATAACGAGAGAGACTAAATACAATTTATAACAGAAATGGAGCACTGCTGAATAACCAAGGAGGTCTAATTTAACTTGAAGTGCCACAACGTGCTTTTCAAATAAACCCCGGCAACCTAAATCTACAAAGAAGGAGGCCAAGTGCGGTGGTGAGATGGGGGCAAAGCGGACATATTGGAAGAACTGGGAAATTCAGAGCAGAGCTTTTAAAAGTGAGTAGTCTGGATTTTTACTTTAATATGACTTACTATTTACTTACTACTGTCGCAGAAACCTTTTCAAAGGACTGCTGAAACTTACAAATGTAGGGCTAACAGACGTAAAGAGAATAACGAGTGGAGTGTAAGGAAAATGTTCTGATCCCCCAAAAACTCAGGTTTACTGAACAAAGCACAAGATGGAAAAAGGAGATTCAAGATTTAAAAAAAAGAAAAGAAAGTGAAATCCTGATCCTCAGTTGGCCCTGACTAGTATACCGTGTTAATAGATCAGATACTCTGTGCCTGGTGAAGTAGCGTAAAACATATCTCAGTAAGACACGCACTCAACCCTCTGCTGAAGAAGAATCATTGCGCCGATAAAAAGAAAAAAAAAAAAACCTTTTAAATCAGAAAGGAGCCCTATTAAGCGCAGCCATACAACAAATGGCTTATTTGTGACAGAAAGCCCCGGCTTCCAGCGACCTTTTAAGTGCTACAGAGAGTGAACTGGATAACCAAATGAAATTCATACTTGAACAAGTGAGATTTTTTTCTAATGAAATATTGAAGACGCACCGTTTTGTCTTTCTGTGATATTCGGAGTCATCTTTCAGTATTAACGGCAAGCTGTGTAACGGACCTGTCTGAACGCTTATTTATATACACGGAAAAGAGCGGCATTTTAAAAAGCAGACTTTATAATAAGGAGAGTGATTTCTTTCAGCAGTTGTGTGCCCTTTGACCCGCTTTAAGACCGCTTTACATGGACAACAGGAAGATATGAACTTCTGTTAAAGGCCTGTATGTGTCAACCTGTTTCTTGTGTCAGCTGCCCAATTACACACATCAGCAAAAGAAAAGCTAATCTTCCGGAGAGTATTTCAGATAATGTCCGAGCAGGGCACACAGCCGGGTGGTGTGGGAGTCGCCCTTTCTGGCCTCTCGCATCCGAAGATAAGATGAACCTCCAGCTGTTTTTGAAGGAGCTGAAACGATGATCCCAGTTTCCATGGAGTGGCGATGAGTGCTTAAAACAGCTTTTTCTACCACCAGAACGGCCGAGTGGTTAAGGCGTTGGACTTCAGATCCAATGGGCAAATGCCTGCGAGGGTACAAACCCCTCGTCTGGTAGCTTGTTATTCAAGTGTGCCCGTTCCCTCTGTGTGTCTGGGTACAACTCTCGCCTTTAGAAAGTGAAGTGAAATGCTTCCACAATGTGGATCCTTAGCTCAGCTGAAAATACGTGCCTAAATGTATTTGATTGTTTAAAATGGGGTGTGTTTGATAGAAAAGGGTTTGTTGTAGATAATTTTTTTTTATACGTGTTTTTAAAAGGAATTGCTGTATACTATTTACATCTGTGTGATTTTTAAAAGGCTTATATCAAACCAGTTATCTCGTGCTTTACACGCAATACCTAAAAATATTAAAACCCACAAAACGTGCGTCTGTTTTCTCAGTGAAGGATGTGCCGCACGTGCTCGGCCTCACACAGCGGGGGGCCTGCCAGATTCAAGCAACAGAAACGTACTCGGTCTCTCCACACACTGAGCCGTGAGCGCGCAGCGGCTGTCATCCTGCCCTTCTGTGAGATGAGACAGCCGTTTTGCTCGAACTGTGCCTTACAGAGAGCAATTAAAAGCAGTTTAGGTAAAAAAAAAGTTTTTCCTTTTTGTACAAATTATAAAGCAAAGGTTAGATAGATAGATATTTTAATCTCGTGATAATTTTAAAATAAAAGATAGAAGCAGGAGCGGCTGTAAGGGAGACCTGGCCAGCTGGGTATGAGCAGGAACATCGCTGGACATGTCAATCAGGCCTTGGGTTTGTGGCAAGGTCGTTCTTTTAATATAAAGAGCCTCAGAAGAAGGGGCAGGGAGGGGGGTGCCAGCCAACAAGCAGGTGTTGACAGACCGGGGGGCAATGCAGAGGCAGCATCCATCAAACTGCTCTTGACACAAACCCTGGACCAATCAGATGGGTGGGGTGGGATTAAGGCGGGGTCTGGGCGGGTTCAACACTCATCAAACTGCTCTTGACACAAACCCTGAACCAATCAGGTGGGTGGGGTGGGATTAAGGCGGGGTCTGGGCGGGTTCAACACTTATCAAACTGCTCTAGACACAAACGCTGAACCAATCAGGAGGGTGGAGCAGGATTAAGGTGGGGTCTGGGTGGGGTTAGGAAGGGGACAGGTTATAATTCACCAATCACAGGACCGGGGGGTGGGGCACATTTAAATCCACCAATCAGGGGAAAAGGGGAGGGGCCATCAAGTCATCAATCATTTGACTGACATTTTGACAGAAGCACCCTGACTTAATACTACTCGACTGTGCACAAAAGGGGATGGCACAGTGGGTAGCTCTGCTGCCTCGCATTTAGGACACTTGGGTTCGCTTCCCGAGTTCTTCCTGCATGGAGTCTGCATGTCCTCCCCGTGTCTGCGTGGGTTTCCTCCCACATTCCAAAGACATGCAGGTTAGGTGCATTGACGATTCTAAATTGTCCCTGGTGTGTGTGCCCTGCAGTAGACTGGCGCCCTAACCTGGCTTTGTACCCTGCCTTGTGCCCGGGGTTATCTGGGATTGGCTCCAGCAGAAGTCCCCCCCCCCATGACCCTGTAGATAGGATATAGCGGGTTGGATAATGGATGGATGGATGGATGTGGACAAAAGTTTTCAATTATTTATTGAATTTGTCTTTTTTTCAAATACAACTTTTATTCTTGATTGTTGCAAATTATTTTTATGGATTGTTTATCTTTTAAGGACACCTTCCTCTTGCAGATTTGTGTTCTTTATCTCACCAATACATACTGGATTAGGACTCCTCAGACATCAACTACTTTGTGCATCATCTGTGTTTTAGAGCATCTTGAGTGCTGTCCGGCTATCACGACATATACACGTTACCTTTAGGCTCCTTTGTTAAGAATAATGGCCTCTCCTTTAACTGGTATGCTGGTGACACTTTGATCAATTTGTCACTAAACTCAAAGCAGAGCGAAATGGTAGGACCCTACAGGCCTGCTTGACTGATATTAACTCCTGGCTGGCAATGCATTTGCTTAAGTTGAATGATAATAAAACTCAAGACTGCTGTGTTCAAAAGCTCAGAAAGAAACCTTAATTGTCCCTGATGTTACTCTTAGACCCCTTGCCATATATCATAACGCTTCATCTAGGAACCAAGGTATGATCTTTTGACAGCTCATTCAAATTCCACAAACAGATCACTTTGCTGGTCAAATACAGCATCTTCCAGCTCAGGCTTTGCTTCCATTTATTGATCTTAGAAAGGCCATCCGTGCTTTGATAACATCTCGTTTGGATAATTGCAATTCTGTGTATGGAGGTGTTGATGAGGCCTCGTTACAACGCCTACAACTAGTCCAGAAGGCTGCTGCTCACCTATTGACCAGCTGTCATATCTGTCACCAGATTTCACCAATTCTAATCTCGCTCCGTTGGCTTCCAGCCTGCTTCAAAATTGGTTTTAAAATTCTATGACTTGTTTATAAATTTTTGAATGGAAAAGCCCCCTCCCATCTTATCACTTGTATGTGCCAGGAAGTGCAAAGCTACTACCTACGGAGAGAACATGTACAAGTGCACTTGGTATAATGGTTTATCTTTTAATATCTTTTGTATAAAGTATTAGTTACTCTTATCACTGCTATTGCGCTATACATACGACACACTTTATATGTTTCTGTGCTGATGAGATGCATGCTAATGACGTCAATCTACAGGGAGTGCAGAATTATTAGGCAAGTTGTATTTTTGAGGATTAATTTTAATATGGAACAAACACAGTGCTATCAGTCAATCCAAAATGTTAATAAACCTGAAACCTGAATGTTTCACAACGGAAATGTGAGTGTGAACATCATCAGGGGAATACATATGTGCGCACAATTATTAGGCAACTATTAGTGTGCAGATTTATTATGCAACTAAAGGAAAAATGAAAATTTTCCCATTTCACTTGTTTATTTTCATCTGTTATAGTGAGAATAATAAACAAACACCTCAAAATTTACAAATAAACATCTCTGACATTTCAAAAAAAATCAATCAATCAATCAATGACCAATATAGCCACCCTTCTTTCCAATAACAGTCATAAGCCTTTCTTTCCATTCATGGAGTCTGTCAGTTTCTTGATCTGTTGACGATCAGCTTTTTGTGGAGCAGTGACTACAGCCTCCCAGACACTCTTCAGAGAGGTGGATTGTTTTTCTCCCCCGTAAATCTAGCGTTTAAGAAGTGCCCACAAGTTCTCGATAGGGTTTAGGTCAGATGAGGAAGGGGCCATGTCATTATTCCTTCATCTTTAAGGCCTTTACTGGCTGGCCACGCAGTGGAGAACTTCGATGCAAGTGATGGAGCATTGGCCTGCATAAAAATCATGGTCTTCTTCCTGTATCACTGTTTGAAGAAAGTGTCTTTGAAAAACTGGCAGTAGGTTTGGGAGTTGATTTTGAGTCATCTTCAATGCAAAAGGTCCAACTAGCTCATCTTTAAAAATACCAGCTCATACCAGTACCCCACCTCCACGTTGGAGTGGAGCTCTGTGCCCATTACTGATCCACAGGTCCATCCATCTGGTCCATCAAGAGTCACTCTCATCTCATCGGTCCATAAAACCTTTGAAAAAAAATCTGTCTTCAGATATTTCTTGGCCCAGTTTTGACGTTTCAACTTATGTTTCTTGTTCAGTGGTGGTTGGGTTTCAGCCCTCCTTACCTTGGCCATGTCTTTGAGCACTGAACACCTTGTACTTCTGGGCACTCCAGGTAGGTTGCAGCTCTGGAATATGAAAGTACTGGAGGATAATGGGTTCCTGGTAGCTTCACGTTTGATTCTTCTCAAATCTTTGGCAGCTAATTTGCGTCTTTTGTTCTCAACACGTTTCTTGCGACCCTGTTGACTATTTGCAACAAAATGTTTGATGCTTCTGTGATCACACACCAATATCTTAGCAATTCCAAAAGTGCTGCATCCCTCTGAAAGACTTTTTACAATTTTTGACTTTTCAGAGTCAGTTAAATCTCTTTTTTGGCCCATTTTGCCTGAGGAAAACTAGCTGCCTAATAATTCTGCACACCTTGATATAGGGTGTTGATCTCCTTAGGCCACACCCTCCCTCATTACACAAATACACATCACCTGACGTGCTTAAATCCAATAAGCATTCAAGTTAATACAGCTTGGAGTTGGAATATACGCATTAAAAATGATGATATGGTCAAAATACTCACTTGCCTAATAATTCTGCACTCCCTGTATTTTCTAAATGAACAGAATATGTGCACCAAAGTGGTTGAAGATAAAACTGAAATCTTTCTAAAAACTGTCATTGTTCAATAGCCCTTTAACAAAACTTACTGTCACGACAGTGTTGCCCGCTAAAACGACAATAAAACGAGAGACCACTGAAATGAAAAGCAGGGGAAACCGAGGGCAAAAGTCCGCAAACACGGTATGTTCGGGAGGCAGTTAATGCGTCTGCGCGAAATTTAAAGGCGCAACGGCGGCAAAGGTACACGAGCACATCCGCGGCAAATCAGAATTTAATGCGCTTGCGCTAACTTAAGAGGAGCAGCGCCAGAAAACGTGGGCGAGCACGAAGAAAAAAAAAAAGGAGCAATCGGTACTTAATGCGCCTGCGTGGAATTTAAAGGCACAACGGCGGGCAAACTTACGCGAGCAAGAGTACATCCGCGGTAAACAGGTTTTAATGGGGTTATGCTAACTTATGAAGAGCAACGGTGGGAAGACGTGCGCGAGCACGAAGACAAAAGGAGCAATCTGTAATTAACGCGCCTGCGAGGAATTTAAAAGAGTCCCGAATTCCACAGTCCGCCTGTATTTCTATAAACGACCGATTCATAGTCGGAAAATTACCAAAGCATGCCAGCTAAAAATGAGCAACATTGAAATAAATGTACTAATGAGCTAATCGCTGTGCCGCCAACAAAATGCCATAAAGAGTGCCAAAACAACCACTCATTGGGCAAACCTGATATCTGGAGCCGCTTAAATATCCGAAACCCCGCAGCATGCCACACTGCCTTTCATCCAAATCTTTCGCTCCGCACTCAACGCCCGTGCCTGGCTTCGTCTCATCTTCTATTCTTTTGCTTGTTCTTGTACGGGGGGAGTCTAAACACGGGAAATGCGAGAAGAGCTCTTAAGGAAAGGAATTTAGTGGACGTTAATCTACGTCATCAACGTGCGACCAGGAAACGTGACCACTTGTTCTTGTATTGACATCCATAGACATATATAGATAGACGCCGCATTCACTGTGTTTCCCAGTCGACACGATAAGTCTGCGCGTCTTTTTTAGGAAACTTCAAAGTTTGAGAAATGTTAACAGCTAACAACAATCTATATAGTTAGTGACTAAATACGGTTAGCCAAAATGTTGTTTGGAGGCTCACTTGAGCACATAAATGCATAGCTTTGGTAGTTTAGCATGACGTAGCTAAAGTTAAGATTATAAAACGGGATTTTCTAATGGCCAAATATAACCAAAACAATTGTTCAGCCTTGCCTATGAAATGTAATCCCCCGGGATCTGGTTTGGAGCGTGCAGCAGTTTGTAGCCTACAATCCCAAGCAGCACATGCGTGGGGGATCTTTATCCATTACTTCACTCTATAGCAGTGCCACTCACAATATGGCAGCGACTTTGACGTATGATGCTTGCTGGTCATGGTCATAGAATTACTAGATGCTGCATACTTTCAAATTACAGGATCGGAGTCAGTGAGTGAGAAGGAGTGCATGTCTGTAGGAGATCAGTGAGGTAGGGGGGAGCAAGACTGTGGAGAGCTTTGAATGTTAAGAGCGGTATTTAGTATTGTAACAGCAGGTTGTTATCCTGGCAGCAGAGTTTTGAAGAAGTTGTAAGCGATGGATACATTTTTGTGGGATGCCAGATAGAAAAGCATCGCAGTAATCTATATGTGAGGTGACTCGGGCATTAACCGACACTTCAGTACTGTGTTGCGTAAGAACAAGACGATGTCTAGAAATGTTTCGGAGATGGAAGAAGGCAGTCCGAGAAATGTTACTTATATAGCAGGAATTAATAATTATTCTTTAATAATTGCCATTTTAAGTGTATAGATAGATATAAATAATTGCATGTAAACCATTCGCCAAAATCTGTTGTATGTAAACGATACTGTTTTAAACGTTATTGTTTTTTCATCAGAAAAACCGGTTTCCACGTCCACCTGTATTACTTTAATTGGCACTTTTGCCACTCGCAATGTGGCGGATACGCTGAGGTATCGCGTCGACTGGGAAACACAGTGAATGCGGCTTCTACCTCTCTATGTCTACAACTGCAGTGACGTATGGTGCTGTTGCTCTGCACGTGGATGCTGCTACTCGGAAAGGAGCAATCGGTACTTAATGCGCCTGCGCGGAATTTAAAGGAGCCCCGGACTCCACAGTCCGCCTGTATTTCCATAAACGACCGATTCGTAATCGGAAAATTACCAAAGCACGCCAGCTAAAAATGAGCAACATTGAAATAAACGTACGAATGAGCTAATCGCCGTGCCGCCAGCAAAATGCCATACATATTTCCAAAACGAAACACTCATTGGCCAAACCAGGGCTACCCCCTCGATCCGAAACCCCTCAACATGCCACACTGCCTCTCATCCAAATCATTCGCTCCCGCAGTCAACGCCCGTGCCCGGCTTCTTCTCACCTTCTGCTCTGTTGCTTGTTCTTGTACTGAAAAAAAAAAAAGTCTATAAACACGTGAAGCGCGAGAAGAGCTCTTAGTAAAAGGGATTTAGTGGAAGTTAAACTGCGTCATCAACGTCCGACCAGGAAACGTGACCCCAACCCATTTGGCGCGTCCACTTGTTCTTGTATTGCAATGTGATGCAATAATATCCCCTTGCAGAACCACAGCGCCATACGTCACAGCAGTTGTAGACCCGGATGTGACGTCACCGTCGTTTCAGGACCGACTTCGTAAAATTACTTTTGGCAGGTCTCGGCAAAGCCCGGAAAGTAACATCGGGTGAAGGACCCGTTCAGAAATTAAGCGATAAAAACGAGAAGGAAAAATAGTACATCAAAACATGACATCTGCCATCACGTCGTATCATACATTAAACTAAACAATACGGATCGTTTCTGTGAAATACACTACAGTATTAACATTTACGTTGTGTTCGGGTCTGTGGGAACCATTTAACATGTCGATAAAATTAAAATCATCAATATCTGTGTTTATTGAAAACAGTTTTTCCTTTATATTCATGAAACGAAATATACAATATAATTAAAATGTTTGCACCACGTTAGAGTTCAGTAAAACGTTAATAATAAAAGTGATTACGTTTTTTTTTAAATTCACTATGCATGTGTGCAATGTTGTTCTAAACCAATTTAGAATAAACATTTACGCCAGTCTAATATTGTTAAATATGTGTGTGAAAAAAACGTCAATACATATTCTACACTGAATTATACTATATATCAATTGCCTTATACAGAACTAATCTATTTTTTGTCAGTTATTATAAACTATGGGCCATCAAAAGAAAAAAAAATACTAATAAGAACACAATTTATTTAAATAGCACCCTGCCTAAAAATCCGAAAGAACAACAGGACCGATAGAACATTGGCTACGATCACGAACCGTATTGTTTAGTTTGATGTTTGACACGACGTGATTGAAGAAACCCTCTGAACTTCACAATGATGCGTATTATTTGGTTTCTGGACGAGTCTTTGACCCGACGTTACTTTCCGGGCTTTGCCGAGAACTGCCGAAACCTTCCAAAAGTAATTTTACGAAGTCAGTCCTGAAACGACGGAGACGTCACTTCCAGGTCTACAACTGCGGTGACGCAATTTAAAGCAGCCCCGAATTCCTCAGTCCGCCTGTATTTCCATAAACGACCGATTCATAGTCAGAAAATTACCAAAGCACGCCAGCTAAAAATGAGCACCGTTGAAATAAACGTACGAATGGGCTAATCGCCGTGCCTCCTGCAAAATGCCATAAAAGATTGACAAAACGAAACACTCATTGGCCAAACCTGAGCTTACCACCACGACGTCTTGAGCCGCTTAAATATCCGAAACCCCTCAACATGCCACACTGCCTCTCATCCAAATCATTCGCTCCCGCAGTCAACGCCCGTGCCCGGCTTCGTCTCACCTTCTGCTCTTTTTCTTGTTCTTGTACTGAAAAGAAAAGTCTAAACACGTGAAACGCGAGAAGAGCTCTAAGTGAAAGGAATTTAGTAGAAGTTAAACGGCGTCATCAACGTGCGACCAGGAAACGTGACCCCAACCCGTTTAGCGCGTCCACTTGTTCTTGTATCGCAATGTGATGTGAGTATGTGTGTGTGCGTGCGTGCACGCGCCTTATGAGAGAAATAACGACGCAAATGTTAATTCGACCGTCTTAAAATGGAGCAGGTGAAGGGCTGAAGTCTCTTGTTTTCTAGTTAACACCAAGTCGAGTCAGTAAATGGACTGACAGATGATCAATAGTTCAGATAATATTTTACCCTCGAGTTCTTAAGGAGGCTAGTGAGTACATATATTAAACGGGACTTGTGTACTAAACGGACGGCAGTGAAACCTCTCCCACGGAACCCAACACTAGAATAGGTAGGGGAACACCTTATGCAACCACCTCTCTTCGATTTGGTGCTTCCGTCCGTTTAGTACACAAATAACTATAAAACCTTGATCAATCAATCAATCAATCAATCAATCAACATTTATTTATATAGCACATATTCATACAAAAAAAATGTAGCTCAAAGTGCTTTACAAAATGAATAGAGTAATAGAAGACACAATAAAAGATAAACATAAGTCAACATTAATTAACATAGAATAAGAGTAAGGTCCGATGGCCAGGGTGGACAGAAAAAACAAAAAAAAACTCCAAAAGCTGGAGAAAAAAATAAAATCTGTAGGGGTTCCAGACCAAGAGACCGCCCAGTCCCCTCTGGGCATTCTACCTAACATAAATCATCATATTTTCATGGAAGGACCTGATGATGATGGTCACGTAGACTTCTGGCTTTCAGTCCATCATTGTTGGAGCATCATGATGCTTTGAGTAGGTGGTGGTGGCGCAGGCCGCCACCACAAAGAAACCGGAAAAAGAAACAGAAGAGAGAGTAGGGGTCAGTACGGATTTTAGAGCCACCATGAATAGTTATTATGAAGAATTGAACATACAGAGTATCAGGATTATGTTAAAGTGAAGTTATAAAAAGGCCATGTTAAAGTAATGTGTTTTCAGCAGTGTTTTAAATTGCTCTACTGTATTTGCCTGGCGAATTCCTATCGGCAGGCTATTCCAGATTTTAGGTGCATAGCAGCAGAAGGCCGCCTCACCACTTCTTTTAAGTTTAGCTTTTGGAATTATAAGGAGACACTCATTTGAAGATCTAAGGTTACGATTTGGAATATAACGTGTCAGGCATTCCGATATATAAGATGGAGCGAGATTATTTAAGGCTTTATAAACCATAAGCAGTATTTTAAAGTCAATCCTGAATGACACAGGCAACCAGTGTAGTGACATCAAAACTGGAGAAATGTGTTCGGATTTTCTTTTCCCAGTTAGGATTCTAGCAGCTGTATTCTGCACTCGTTGCAAGTGATTTATGTCTTTCTTGGGTAGTCCTGAGAGGAGTGCGTTACAGTAATCTAGTCTACTGAACACATTTTTAGGAAGCCACTGCACACTGGAGAGATTCCGAAGGACTGAAAAATTCCAAATATCATCCCATTATATATAAAGGGTGAGCAGGCAGATCCAAGCAACTACAGTTTAGTAAGCTTAACGTGCATCACAAGAAAATTAACAGAAGGAATTATTAAGGATAAGATTGAGCAACACGTGGCAAGGACAGGAGTTTACTGAACAGTCACAGCATGGGTTCAGAAGAGGGAGGTCGTGTTTAACTAACATGCTGGAATTCTATGAGGAGGCAACAAAATGATCTGATCACAGTGAAGCTTATGGTATTATTTAAGCATTTGTTGAGGTGCCACATGAGAGGTTGGGTAATAAACTAAAAGAAGTGTCAGTTCTGAGTGTGGTGTGTTGATGGGTGCAGAATTGGCTCAGACACAGGAAGCAGAGGGTAATGGTGAGAGGAACCTCATCAGAACTGGCCGATGTTAAGAGTGGTGACCAGCAGGGGGCAGTGCTGGGGATGCTGCTGTTTTCAAATATCTACAGTATAAATGATTTGGATTGGAATATACGTAGCAAGTTGGTTAAGTTGGCAGATGATACCAAGATAGGTGGATTAGCAGATAATTTGGAATCCAATAAATCATCACAGAGGGACTTGAACAGCAGACTGGCTTGGGCAGATGAAATATAATTTCAGTAAATGTAAAGAATTACACATAGGAAGTAAAATTGTGAGGTTTGAATACACAATGTGAGATCTGAAAATCGAGAGCCCACCTTATGAGAAGGATTTAGGAGTCGGAGTGGACAGAATGCTATCAACTGTCAGCCAGTGTTCAGAAGTCATTAAGAAGGCTAACAGAGTGTCAGGTTATATAGTGCCTTGATGTGTGGAGTACAAGTCACAGGAGGTTCTGCTCAAGCTTTATAACATACTGGTGAGGCCTCATCTGGAGTCCTGTGTGAAATTTGGGACTCCAGGCTACAAAAAGGACATAGCAGCACTAGAGAAGGTCCAGAGGAGAGCGATTAGGCTGATTCAGGTCTACAGGGGATGAGTTATGAGGAAAGATTAAAAGAGCTGAGCATTTACAGTTTAAAATAAAGAAGATGAAGAGGAGATCTGACTAAAGAGTTTAAAAATATGAAAGGAATTAGTCCAGTGGATCGAGATGGTGACTTTAAAATGAGGTCATCAAGAACACGGGGACACAGTTGGAAACTTGTTAAGGGTAAATTTCACACAAACATTAGGGAGTTTTTCTTTACACAAAGAACGATAAGACACTTGGAATAAGAGACCAAGTAGTGTGGTGGACAGTAAAACGTTAGGGACTTTCAAAACTCGACTTGATGTTTTTTAAGCAAGAAATAAGTGGACAGGGCTGGGCTGAAATGGCCTGTTTTCATCCAGATTCTTGTAATATTCTAATACAAGAAGTTTTGTGGATGAGAGGTGAAGGACATTAATAAATAAGAGATCCGACTCATTCAATTTTAAATGACTTCTGAAAACTGGAGAGGGGGACTTCCAAGTACTGCCTGAATATTTTGAAGCAACGTGTAGCTCTGTGTGTTCTTTTAAGGGTCGAAAGGATTACGTTTGCAAAAATCCATTTTAAATGAAAAAGAATCTAGAAAATAAGCTTTTAGTTTAATTTTCCTGTATTTCAGTGAAGACCAATGGCAATTCAAGTCCAATGGGAGATGTCACAGCTTGTAATAGGAAATTAACATAATAATAATAATAATAATAATAATAATAATTAATAATAATAATAATAATAATAATAATAAAGTTCAGGTGTTTTCTATAATTAAAGATGCTGTACTTCACCTTCAGTACGCTCTTAATGTACAGCGCTGCACATTCAATAGAGCACATCGCGTTTTTGGCCACGTTAAGTCCCGGTTTGAACCCTTGTGCCCACCGTGCCTTACACACGGCAAGGCAGGTGACTAACTGAGACTAATCTGTAATCAGAGGGACAAGAAACAGTTAGAATATACCAATTCAATCAGCTTGTAGGGGTTGATAAGAACATCTCGCAGACTCTGCACCATTTTTATAGGCAAACATTTAACATAACTAAGCAAATATTTCTATCTAATTGACGTAACCTAAATGACTAGCTACTGGGAATTCTTGAAACAGTACAGAAAATAAAGTGAAACAGTCTCAATGATTTTAACTGAACGTGGCTGCAGCCTACCAGGCGTGTTTTTATTACTAACAGCAGGATAAACAACGACAAGAATTCAAGATGAACATTCCACATTCTTCCAGCAAACAGCAATAATACACTGCCACCTGGTGGTAAGATAAAGAGTAACTGCTAAACTAAATATATTGTAGTTGTTGCACTAAACATGTATTACATTACTCCAATACCCTCAGTCAACAACTTCCTTTTATATCAGTGCTATTCTGGATGTTAGATCTTCTTGCGAGAGGCTTTGTCATAGCATCTGCAATCATTTTGTCAGTCTTACAATATGAAAATGCAACCACTTTTTGTTCTATTAAATCGTGAATGACTTCAATATCAATATGCTTTGTTCTTGTATTAATCTTTTCACTGGTTGCAAGCTTAATGCATCCTTGATTGTCCTCATTTAAAGACTGTAGGATGGGTCATCGGCTCTCCAAGATCTTCTAGCAACTGGCGTAACCAAACAGTTTCTTGACTGGCATAGGCAGCCGAAATGTATTCTGACTCTGTAGAAGAAAAAGCCACTGAGATGTGCTTCTTGTTGGACCAGGATATAGGACTCTCTCCTAACTTGAATAAGTAACCACTTGTAGATTTGCGAGTGTTGAGGTCACCTGCCCAATCAGAGTCCAGATATCCTATGAGGTCGATATTACCAGTTGCAGACAATTTTAAACTCGACTCTCTTGACTGAGTTCCAGTCTCTTTGACGGGGTTTACATAAGCGTCTGCAGAGTAGTGACACTGCAATTTACAGAAGTGCCCCCACTGCTTGTCTATACTGTTTGTTAGTAGAGAGAAGATCTTCTTCTCCTTCCAACTTTGGATACACTCTGTCCATGGGTGTGTTTGCTCCTTCAGCTTCAGTCATGTTGAACTGCTGAAGAATTACATCAATTTTTGCACTCTGTTTCAACAGGAAGCCATAATCCTCTTCACGCTGTATGTTGATTCCTAGGTAATAGGTCACTTCCCCAAGGTCTTTAATATCAAAGTGTTGGTTGACTACAGCAGTTAATTTTGAAACTTCCTCATTCTTTTTGTGAGCAATTATCAAGTTCTCTGTTTGTTTCTTACCTCCTCTGCATTTTCTTCAATCCATGATGTTTGTTGTGTAGAAAGGCAGAAGGCAGACTTGCAATACTCTGTAGTCGCTGTGGTGTGTCGGTTAGAACACAGGAACTAATCCAACCATTTCAGGAACATCACTTTAATGTTGAGATGCCAAAATTTCACATGAAGTAGAACAACTGTACAGGTAGGTGAGTAGGTGTATGTGTGGTTCTAACAGGCAAACAACAAAATAAGACATTTAGTACATATATACATGTTATCTCACTATGCTATACACAAATGTCCAATAGGTGGCACTATAGCTTCACACTTTCAACTTAAGGTGTTTGCAATTACAATTTCAATATGGTAACGTAAAATATTAACCTAACTACTAATTCAGAACAGTTCTCTCTCTAACCTTTAACTCTTAACTTCTAAATATGTACATAAGCACTTACATTTGGTCAACAACGCACAAACTTAAACTTTCTCTAGTGGCTCCAGTAGTTCCGGCTTTCACGAGGTACATCTAACAAACGCACATGTTCACTGCACACGCCTCGGCTTCCACGTGATCATGCTTCAGCGCCTTAAAGGCACAGGAGCCTTTTTTACAATGTTTCTTGTACTCGGATGATTTCTTTTTCTGTCCCTAGTTTGCTTATCCTTTGTTGCTTATTTTATCGTATTCTTCATCATCTTCATAAATATTCCTCCAAACTTCTTCTTATTGTCTGGTGTTCGGGTTCCTTTCAGGATATCACCCCCACATAACATTCTGGAAATCATTTTTGGGTTTTCCTTCAATAGTCTGTTCTGTATGTTCTCTTTGCGTTTCGGTTTGTTCCTTCTGAAGTTTTGCACTTCTGCTAGAACTCAGAGTTTATTATTTCTCACTGAGAAGGTGAGACCCTAAAATGTTAACATCCTGTACTGCTGTTTCAGCTCCTGTATTTCTGCCACATCTTCCCATGAGATCACTCAGTCCATGGAGGCTTTCAATTACGGAAAAAAAAGTTATTTAACAGATTGACTACACATTCAAACACCAGTCAGCTTGACCAGAACAAACTCTGGACCGCCTGCAACACTGAGAGATGCATAGAAACATGAATGTGACCTTCATCTTGGACCTAACCGTCCACTCAGCCATCATCAAAGCCACCTAATCCAGTTAAGTGCTGTGGTTTACTGGAGCTCAGCACAGGCAGAAGTTAACAAATTCATCATAAGCATCGTCATCCTCAATCCATCTTAATTCAATTCAAGATCACAGTAGGCTGGAGCCAATCCTTGCAGTGTATCAGGCAAGGCTGGAGAGATCGTGCTAAGCAGGACGCCAGTCTTTCGTGGGTCTAAATATTCAGTCGTATTGAAGAACCGAGGTAAACGAAATATTAATAGATAATCCTCCCTCCGTCCAGCGGATGGCAGTGTGCACCCATTTGTTGTCACTTTTCCATCGAGTCGCTCTTTTATGACTCGTTTTGTTTCTCTTTGTGTAATTCTGGTGTCGGACTGCTGCACGAAATTCGTGTGTGCATTTCAGAGAAAAAAGTGAACAGAGGAGAAAAAAGAACGATCAAAGAAGCGGAGGTGTAAGAGTGTCGGTAAGCATTGGGAATACCGGGTGGGAAAGGAGAGGAGAGCAGGAATGTTGGGGAGGCGGAAAGACTACGGCCGTGTGGGTGCGATAACCCGAGAAGACTGAAAAAAGAGAATCGGGGCAGTCTGCACAAGTCCGATAGTTTTAGGAATACACGGCACCCGCCCCACACTTCCACTGTCCCTTTCACGGCGAAGGGCCAGACTGCCGTGTAAGTCGCTCACTCGTCCCATTCGTGCTCGTCATTCAGTCCGAGTTGAGGGTGCGGAAGAATTCTCAAAAATCCAAGTTTTACACACTCGGTGTCCCAAGTAGCGGCTGTAATGCAAATAAGAGTCCCGGAGGAAATGACACGGGGGCTAGCGGACACGGCCGGGTTAAACCCAGAGGTCTAAGAGAGTGAAGGGGCCGCAAAGCCGTGACATAGACATCTTGGCAGTGTATACATTTTGCCATGCATTCAATAAATACATAAATAATGATAGCGTTTACAAACATGATATTGTAGCGACCCGTGGTTGAGTCTTTAATGTTTTTAGAGCCGAACTCTACCGTGCACGTCTCCCAAGCTGTCGGCTAGCGGATTGCCAGCGTTATGCACGCAGCGGTACCCAGCTCTTTAGGTAACGAGCACTCGTGTCCCATACACCGCACGACTCCGAGTGTCTCGGCAATAATTGCTTAGCAATAACACAGCTCTGTCCTGTTGTATCTCTTTATTAAGCAGATAGCCAGTAAAACAAAGCTTAAGCTCATTGTATAGCCATTGTCAAGGTCATTAATGGTGCCATCTTTCTCACTGATGGTAACTATTTACAATTACAACAACCCCGGACGGCGATAACCCAACCCACCGGTTGAGCACAACACATACAACACTTACAACAGGAAAGACAATTAGGTTACTTGGTTAATTTAACGCAACAATAAACTTTTACATAAATTACCCATAAATTACCCACAATGTATTTACATAAATTACCCATAATGCGTCACTCTGCCAGCGCTTGCTGCCGGGTCGCTACAATATGTTGATTCAAAATTTCACGGTGTCAACAAATCCTAAAAAAGTTGGGACAAGTAGCAATAAGAGGCTGGAAAAAGTAAATTTGAGCATAACGAAGAGCTGGAAGACCAATAAACACTAATTAGGTCAATTGGCAACATGATTGGGTATAAAAAGAGCTTCTCAGGGTGGCAGTGTCTCTCAGAAGCCAAGATGGGTAGAGGATCACCAATTCCCACAATGTTGCGCAGATAGATAGTGGAGCAATATCAGAAAGGTGTTACCCAGCGAAAAATTGCAAAGACTTTGCATCTATCATCATCAACTGTGCATAACATCATCCAAAGATTCAGAGAATCTGGAACAATCTCTGTGCGTGAGGGTCAAGGCCGTAAAACCATACTGGATGGCCGTGATCTCCGGGCCCTTAAACGACACTGCACCACAAACAGGAATGCTACTGTAAAACAAAGCTTAAACTCATTGTATAGCCATTGCCAAGGTCATTAACGGCGCCATCTTTCTCACTGCTGGTAACTATTTACAATTACAACAACCCCGGACGGCGATAACCCAACCCACCCCACCGGTTAAGCACAAACACATACAACAGGAAAGACAATTAGGTTACTTGGTTAATTTAACGCAACAATAAACTTTTACATAAATTACCCATAATGCGTCACTCCGCCAGCGCTTGCTGCCGGGTCGCTACACAGCCCCCTCCCAAGAGGGTTAGTATCCCCACAACCCTACTCATCACAGTAAACATCGAGCAAATGTCCTGGCCGGCGACGGACACGCTTCGGCCTGCCTGATGTATCATCACTCGTGTCAGGCTCAGTCCTGAGACTGTCAATGTCTGTCTCGGCGCCGGGGGTGGAGGTTGGAGAGCCGCTTGGATTCTTAGGTCTTTCTTGTACTGGGGCCAGTGGGTGGTATGGTGCCAACCGGTCCTTATGCAGCACCACCCGTCTGCCCCATCCAGGCATTCGGACACGGAAAACTACCTCCGAAATTTTGTCCAAAATTTCTCCAGGTCCTTGCCAATGGTGAGTTAATTTAGGAGACAGTCCCCTTTTCCGTTGCAGGCAAAACACCCATACTTTGTCCCCTGGTTTCAGCGTCGGACCATGAGCCCGAGTGTCATATGCTCGTTTCTGGCGAGCTCCAGCTCCCTCCAAGGCCTCCTTGGCCAGTCGATGAACGGTGTCCAGCCGCTCTTTTAACCGTCTAAAATAATCCAGTTCGGGCCCACCAACAATCTCGGGCTCAGGGGGCGAACCAAACACCAAATCCACTGGCGTGCGAAGTTCTCTCCCAAACATCAGCCCCGCTGGTGTGCATTGGCTTGATTCTTGCACGGTTGTCCGATATGCCCACAGGACCAGAGGCAAATGTTGGTCCCAGTCTCGCTGGTAATGACTAGTCAGGATCGCCAGTTGAGTGGCCAGGGTGCGATTAAACCGCTCGACTAATCCATCACTTTGCGGGTGAAGGGGGGTGGTTCTGGTCTTTTACACCCCCAGTCGCTGACACACCTCCCTGAACAAACGGCTCTCGAAGTTCCGTCCTTGATCGCTGTGGAGCTCGTCCGGAACTCCAAATCGAGTGAACATTTCATCCACTAGTTTTTGAGCCGCTGTGGAGGCACTCTGATCCGGAACTGCATACGCCTCTGGCCATTTGGTGAAGTAATCCATTGGTACCAAAACAAAACGATTTCCGGCTTCAGTTACAGGAAAAGGACCCAGTATGTCCACTCCAGTTCTCTCCATGGGTGCCCCGACAAGGTATTGCTGCAATGGCGCGTGAGAACGTTGACCAGGTCCTTTCTGCGCAGTGCAGATGTCACAGCAATGGACGTGCAGCTCTGCATCTTGCCGACACCCGGACCAATAGAACCGCTGCCGCAGTCGACGCACTGTCTTAGCGTTACCGTAGTGTCCGGATCCAGCTGCTCCGTGAACCCATCGGAGGACCTCGGCGCGCAAAGCCTGGGGAACCAGCAGTTGTAATCGGTCAATTCCCCCCCTGGGTGCTTGCCACCGTCTGTAGATTACGCCATCGTGCAACTCCAAGTTGCCCCACTGGGAGTGTAGTAGCTTGAGTTCAGGCCCCTGTGAAGACACGGTTTGCCAGTCGGGACATTCTTGGGTCTCCAACCAGCCCTTTACCTTCTCTAGCGCTTGGTCGTTCGCTTGCAGTTGCCTCAGTTGGTCAATGGTGAACGGCTCCCCTGCTCCAACAGTGTCATCTAGCCCTGCTGATGCTGACGATGGCCCCAGACCTCTTTCTTCCTGTCGACGGCAATAACGACACTCGTTGATGAGGCATGGACGCCTGGAGAGGGCATCAGCATTGGCATGCTGCCGTCCCGGTCGGTGCTGTACCTCGAAATCATATTCCTGGAGGATCTCCATCCACCTTGCCACCTGGCCCTCTGGTTGCCGGAAATTCAACATCCAGGTGAGGCTAGCATGGTCAGTCCGCAGTGTGAACCTAGTGCCCAGTAGGTAGGGCCGAAAGTGCCGTACCGCTAGGATCACTGCCAACAGTTCCCGCCGAGCGACACAGTAATTTCTCTCCGGTCGACTGAGGCTGCAGCTGTAATAAGCTACCACTCTCTCTCCAGCCTCCCCCTTCTGTGAGAGTACGGCCCCAATTCCCACATTGCTAGCGTCAGTGTCCACCACAAAAGGTTGGTTGGGGTCAGGGTAAGCCAGGACAGGCGCGCTGACGAGGGCAGCCTTTAGTTGTTGGAAAGCGGCTGCGCAGTCCTCCGTCCACCCAAACTGTTGGCCCTTACTCGTCAGTCGGTGCAAGGGGCTGACAATGGTTGCAAAGTTTTTTTTACAAACCTCCTGTAATACGAGGCTAAACCCAGGAAGCTCCGCAGTTTGGTGATGTTGGCTGGTGGGGGCCAGTTGCTCACGGCAGCCACCTTTGCTGGGTCGGTAGTGTGGACAAAGGTTCAAACAAATAGCAGGCAGACACCAATTCTAATAAGCAGAATCTTTTATTTCTGACTTCTTGGTGAGCAGAGTGGCTTTTCCTTACAGAGAGAAAATGCAAGGAAGGCCCCCGACAAGGGGGGTTCAGCTGCATTTATAACAAAATCTTCAAAGAGAATGATTAGAAAAAAAAATAGAGCAGTACTATTCAAGGCCATAAAACATTCTATACAAAATCTGCTGATTACAACGGAAGCATAAATTCTAGTCTTATATTTGGAATGAAGCTTATCAGAAAACCTGCCATAGCCACTGCTGAAACAGCTGGGAAGAGTCAAAAACTGCATTCCACACCAGCAGCTCTACCCTAATAAGCACACTTATTTGTATCTGTTATAATAATACCATGGCATACAGAGAACATGCAGATTTTCATACAGAAGCTAGCAATAGATTTTAACTTCCATTCCACACTCCCCCCTTTTTAAACTTAAAAGTTTAAATAATAAGAGAGTTAAGCTAAACAGTCCAGGTCGAAAGAAGACTGGGAAGAGAATTGGGCCTGGGTAAGAAGATGCATGCGTTCTGCGTGGAGGAAATAAGCTTTAGTTATTGAGGCAGTGAAAAACTTCTGGATAAAATAACGGATAAACGGAATAAGACAACAGCAAATCAAAAGAATAACAGTTAAAGCAACTAAAAGGGAAACAAAAATGGATTTGAACCATTGGCCCCAAGAGCCAAAAGTGGGTATAAACCATTCATCAAGAGGGGTATCGATGCCTGAGTTTTCAGCCAATTCTAGGGAGAGAGCGGTCAGACCAGCGAGGGCACGGGTAATGGAACCATCAGGGGCAGTATTATTCGGAATGTACGTACAGCAAGCATCTCCAAACATAGCACAAACACCACCTTTTTCAGCTAGAAGCATATCTAGTGCTAGGCGATTTTGCCAGGTCATAAGGGAGGTTTTATCTAATTGCTCATGTATTCCTTCAACAGCTTCTTTAGTAAAATTCAGGAAACGCTGTTGATTGTAATATAGATAATTTATCCAATCCACATTTTTATTGATAGTGATTATGGGAAAAAGAGATTCAATACCAGCAGCTACTTGATCTCTTGCTTTAAATTTGTTAGGGACACCTCTAGGCACACCTATTGAGTCAATATACACACCTGGACCATGTAATGAGAAATTTGTAACAGATGCTAAGGATCTACGAACACGATGTAAACAGGGAGAGGATGGAGGTTGTTGGCCATGAAGGGGAAGGAGACGGAAAGGCATGACCAATTGTACAAGGGCACAGGTACCAGTCCATTCAGGTGGGAGTATGTCCAGTAATTTAGATCTTCGGCACATCCACCAGACATCCGCACGGGCGGTGGCGTGGGAGGTGAACCAACTAAGGGAAATGTCATTGGGGAAAAAGGTAGAGGCATTGATAGAGACGTTGTAAGTAAAGGAGCACCAGGGGGAGGGAAGGGAGCCAAGGAAAACGGCATTCTTCTTAGGGCTCGAGTGAAACAAGTGTAATTGCCAATATAGGGACGGAACATAGGGGGAGTCATAGGTTGAATTGGGGGAAAAAGGGTATGCAAGGTATGACATTTGGGATTCGTTGGAGGAAAGCGGTAGTAAATAGGTAAAGCAAGCAAGGAAGGCCAGTGGGGTCTGAGGGATCAGTTAAGGGAAATGGGGTAGTGGCAAGGTGAGGGCGTGCAGTGGCACATGCATAACAGTTGGATTGGTTTATCTGTCATGCAGAATAGAGGACCCACTGCAGCCATCGGTTCTGGTCACCGTATCCAGTTTCTATGGAGAATGTAGAGGAAAGGGTGGCGACATTTAGAGAAATAATCGGTTGTGCGGGTAAGTCGTCAGGAGGAGGTGTAGCAGAGATGTTTGAGCTAAGTGAGATAAAAGCTGGTTGTGTCTCCGTTACCTGTATAATAAATTTTCCAAGGAGATCTGCGCCAGAAACATGGGCCCCTAATATATAGATTCCTTTATCATGATATGAGGGATCTTTTATAGTGATAATCAAAGGATTACAAGTTTCTACCTTACATTCATGAATTGGGGTAAACCTTGATTTAATTATAGAAAACCTTGTTTTTAAATCATGTTCCTGGGCTTCTTACGGATTATACCCCCAGTCCTGGTCGCCAGTGTTTGCAAACACATCACTCCAGCTTGAACATTCAGATAGACTGGCGGAGGAATTCAAATCAGTTTTGTACCGGGGTCGGGTCACACAAACATATTTTTCAGACAATCTCCATTTGTCTTGTCCACTGGACCCACAGGGAGCAATGGAACAAAAGTCAATCTGGAACGAGGCAGTTTTCCCTATTTGGAAAGTTAACGTGGGAAAGTCCCCATGTATTTGCTTCAATTGGTGAAGCCGATGGTCACCACCTGTTTGTCCTTGTCCTAAAGTCAGATGGATAGAAAAGATTAGGACTAGCAAAGCTATGAATGCCATTTTTTGCAATGCGCGTGAATCCAGGCGGAAAGTCCTTCGACTTTAACGGCGTGAGGTGTGGATAGCAGCACTTGGAATGGTCCCCTCCAGCGAGGTTGATGCCAGTGCTTCCTTCGGGTGTCTCTGACCAGTATCCAGGTTCCCAAGGGAATCTGTGACTCCGTTGGTGGAGGACTAGTTCACCAAGCCTGGTTAACCTGCTCGTGGACCTCCTTCAGGGATGCTCGGAGACCTGTAAGACTGGAAAGAAGATCATTGTCCACAGTATGCAGATTGACATTGCCAACGACCATGCCAACAGGCATGGGCGTCCGTCAGAATTTCAAAGGCGACAGTCCCAACTGCCGGTGTGTCCTCCCTCTCAATCCCATTAAGGCCAGAGGTAAAGCGTCAGGCCAGGTTAAATTCGTCTGCTCACAGATCTTAGCCAATTTAGATTTCAGGGTGCCATTGCACCTTTCTACTATACCTCCGCTTTGAGGGTGGTACTTGCAATAGTGATGCACATTTATCTGGAGCCAAGTGGTCAATTCATTTATTACAGAGTTCACAAAATGGGTACCATTATCAGTCTGCAATTTTTGTGGTATTCCCCATCTTGGAATGATTTCTTTTATCAAGGCTTTTGCCACAGTTTTGCATCTGCATGTTTGGAAGGAAAGCTTCCACCCATCGGGAGAACACATCGACAATTACCAAGCAGTATCGGTACCCTTTACATGGTGTTAGTTCAATGAAGTCCATTTGAAGATGTTCAAATGGACCCATTGGGTTAGGTGTGACAGCGGGACTTACCGGGGTACCTTTACCTACGTTAAATTTTTGACATAGTGCACAGCGTCTGCAGAATTGCTCTGCATACGCAGAGAAGCCTACAGCTTCCCAATGTCTCTCGACATCTTGAATCATGGCATCCTTTCCGGCGTGGTCCAGGCCATGTGCGATTTTTGCCATACCTGGAAAAGAAGCTTTTGGAAGGAAAGGTTTGTTATTTTGCTTGTGAGTCCAGACCCCATCAGAGAGGGATCCTTCTTCGGACCATTTTCTCTTTTCTCTGTCCGTGGCTGCACTCTGTAAAGAGATTATTTGATTATCAGCGTCTTTGTCATCTTTCTGTTGAAATAAAAAAACTGCTGTGTTATTGTAGGCAGCCTGTTTAGCAAAGTGATCAGCCAGGTCGTTTCCTTTACTGACAGGATCTTGTTTCCCAGTGTGGGCCTGGCATTTAACTATTGCCAGTCTTGATGGCTTTATTATAGCTTCGAGGAGAGATTCGACTAATTTCTGATGTTGGATGGGCTTACCAGTACTGGTTTTAAATCCCCTTAATTTCCACAATGCTCCATGATCATGGCAGACTCCAAAAGCATACCTGGAATCTGTATAAATGGTTACTGCTTTCCCTTCTGACAGCTGACAGGCTCGGGCGAGAGCAATTAATTCAGCTGCCTGCACGCTTAAACTTGATGAAATTCGGTTTGCCTCCAGCAAGCGGTCACCTTTGACCACTGCATAGCTGGTTGAGGGTGTTCCATTATCCAATCTCAAGGAACATCCATCTACGTAGAGAACTTCTCCTATTTCTAGTGGAGTTTCCTGCAGGTCTGGTCTGGGTTTTATGACCTTAATTATTTCGTCATGACAGCTGTGTGGTTCTCCTTCTTCTTCACTTGGAAGAAGAGTGGCTGGATTGAGAGTGGAGCATCTTTCAATTGTGACATTTGACAGAGTACAGAGTACGTTTTGATAGTGTATTGCCCTAGCAGTAGTGAGATGTGAAGTTTTGGCCTGTACTAAAATGGAGTGTACGGCGTGAGGCACTTTTACTGTTGGGGGGCTCATGAGCACTATATCTGTACTGGCTAGCACGGCTTCTGTTGTGGCTGCTACTGCTCTGAGACAGGTTGGAAGTCCCTTAGCCACTGGATCCAATTTTTTCAAAAAATAGGCTATTGGCCTTTGTTTTTCTCCATGGAGCTGTGTTAGTACTGAACTCATATATCCCCCCTTTTCGTCCACGAACAAAGTGAATGGACGAGAATAGTCAGGGAGCCCTAACGCTGGCGTAGAGAGTAATGCACTTTTTAAATCACATAGAGCCTTCTCAGCCTGCTCATTCCACTGTATGCGGCCAGAAAGAGGAACGTCAGCAGTGTTAGCTAGACTTTGCAAGGGCTGTGCTCTTTCAGAAAAATTTAAAATCCATTGTCGACAGTAAACTAAAATGCCCAATACAGACATAACCTGTTGTTTTGTGACGGGTCTGGGCAGGTTTTGAATAGTGGTTATGCGGTCTTTTGACAGAGCTCTGGTACCACAAGTGATGTCATGCCCCAAATATTTGACAGTGGTTTGAACTAGAAATTTGGCAGGCTCATTCCTTACAGCTTCCTTACAAAAGTTGGGCAGGTTTCATTTCGAAATTTTACGCGTAATGGTCATAACTGGAAGCAGTTTTTCTCCATTTACTGTAATGGAGATGAGCTTGAACGCCGTGGGGGAGTTTCGTGTGACATCATCACGCCTCCCACGTAATCACGCAGTACATAGAAAACCAGGAAGACCTCAAAAAAGCGCTGAAGAAAACATGCATTATATAATTGAGAAGGCAGCGAAACAATAAGAAGCGAGCGAGTGACATATACAACCATATTCATGAGTTCTGCTACTGAAACAAAGCACGATGTAAACCTACACTTTAGATTAAGTTCATAGACAGGCTGCCGCTGGCGTTTGTAATTTAGTGCCTGCCCATATAAGGCCATCCGTCAGCGGCAATCCAATAGCAAACTCCCACTAGATATTCACGGGTTAAGGACTGTGCTTATGCAGAGGAAGATGAGATGGTCAGGGTGGTGTTTGACACAAACTCAGCGAAACTGCGAGAGAAAGTTTTAAGTGCCAGGACTAAGGTAACATTAAATACAGCCATGGACATAGCACGAGATGGCACCAGCACAGCTGGGAACCTTCGATGCATGTACACCGAGTGGCTCACGTGAACTGACGCAGTGCACAGATAAAAGCAACAGTTCCAAAAGGCTGAACAAAACCGAATTACACAATTGAAAAGGCAGCAAAAATATGAAGCGTCTGATAAGCATATTCATAAATCCAGCTACTGTGGAAACAAAGCACACGGTGGAAAAAGTCAATGTCCGCTAAAGGAAGACAGTGTAAAAAACATGCAGTGTGTCAGGTCTCAGATAAAGAAGAAGGCGAGCTGTTTATTGATGCAGTAAGAAGCGAATCGATGAATGAAACCTGTCATCTTTACAGCGATTGACAAACACGGAATGTAACTTGAACACAACACATCCTACAAATACGAACCTGATTGAAAGAAATAATGATAATCAAATCCTTGATGACAGCAACACTCAGTAACACTCACAAAACAAATACTGTATATTGACAGTCATGTTACGTTATTTTTAAAATGTTCCCTTTTCTTTTCTAGCTTTTTAACACACTACTTCTCACTGCGATACGGGTATATATATATGTATATATATATATATATATATCCCGATCTACATACTCGAATAATGGATACTTTATTAGCCATCAATGATTGTTTTGGTAAAGCCATACTCAGTGTATTCATTAGATGAGCGGTAAAAAGTAAGAGCGAGGGAGGATGACTTATTGAGGCATGCAGGCTGTAGTCTTGCGTCAACTCTATCTGAATTGCGATCACATTTGAAAAATATATCTTTTCAAGTTCTATTTAGTCCATATGTGTCAAACTCAAGGGCGCGGGCCACATCCGGCCCGGTGTAATTATATCCGGCCCGAGATCATTTTATATACTGTATTATTGTTATTAATGGCCGGGTATATGAAGCGCTGGTAACACAATAAACTACAGATCCCATAATGCAGCGCTTCAGCTGCCTTGCCAACACTTACGCGTTAATCAAGTCTACCTTATGATGCTGCAAGTTATTGCGAAGCTAGCTCACGATGCTGAAGAGAAAAGTTGATTCTGAAAATAGAGCCTTTAAAACCGATGGGAGGCTGAGTATATGTTTACTGAACCCGTGTGTCTCATTTGTGGAGCTAATGTGGCTGTAATTACAGAATTTAATCTAAGACGGCACTATGAGACAAAACATCAGGGTAACCTGAATGCAATGCAGAAGATACAGAAAGCAGATAATTAAATAAGAATCTGACACTTCAGCGGACGTTTTACCCGTGCACAATCACAAAGTGATTTCAAGTGAAGCTGCTTTTATGGGAGACACAAATGCACCAGTGCAATTGCCCCACTTTCCCTGTTGCCAAGTAATGTTAAACCAAGTCGTCACTACGGTGTTCCCAAATCGCACTTTGCTGATAAACTGAGCGCACTGAGTTTGCACGGCGCTTTGGTGACTTTGAAGAACAAAAAGTCCGTCTACATGCGGCTCGAACCTTGTGCATGTTTGGTAGCACATATCTGTGTGAGAAGCTCTTCTCAGTGATAAAGACTAACAAAACAGCACACAGGAGTCGCCTCACTGATGAGCACCTGCAATCCATCCTGAGAATCTCCACAACACAGAACCTCACACCAAACAGAAACGAACTTGTGGCCAAAAAAGATGCCAGGCGTCCAGCTCTAAAATGACATATGAGCAAAGACAACTGAATGATTTGATTTGTTATTGCTGAAAGGAACACATTTTATTTATATTTCCAGGTTTTGTTATGCAGCATGTTCATATTTGAATTTGTATAATTTTGACAGGATATATTTTTATGGAGAGCAAAATCTTTTGGGATATTTAAAATCTAAGTTTATTTTTATATAAAATTACATAAGAGTAAAGAAATTTGAATGTTTGTTCTTTTAACGTTTACTTTATTTCTAACTTGTATAATTTAGACAGGATATATTTTTATGGAGAGCAAAATATTATAAGTTGTTTAAGGTTTGAGTTGATTTATTCAGGAATAATATTCCTGTCTGTTTTACCATTCCTACCAAAGATATTTCTGTCGACTAAATAAAAATTCCTTCTATTTAAAATTTAAATAGAACTTGAACAAATCGATAGTTCATAATATCCACGCAGACTTGCACGTAAGAGCGGAGTCATCCGTTTTAACAAGCAGCGTATTGCACTGATCTGAAATAGCTGTGTGTGTATATATGTAGATATGTATGTATATGTATATATATGTATTTGTGTGTATATATGTGTGTGTATGTATGTATGTGTGTATGTATATGTATGTGTATATATGTAGATATATATATATGTATGTATATATGTGTGTGTGTATATATATATATGTGTATATGTATAGATATGTATATATATATGTTTATGTGTGTGTGTGTGTGTGTAAATATATATATATATATATATATATATATATGACAGACAACACTCATCACTCACAACAGTGACAAAACAATAACATTGACAATCATGTTACGTTATTTTCAAAATATTTCCTTTTCTTTTTCATTGCTTCTTTAACACACTACTTCTCATTTCTTGGCTGGTATTTTGCTAGTATATATATATATGTATATGTATATATATATATATGTACATATATATACACATATATATACATATATACACATATATATACATACATATATATATATATACACACACACACTGTATAGGTGAGTGTGTGTGTGTGGAGGGGGGATAAGAAGTTGTTGCTCGTAAAGTTTATTTATTATGAGGAAGTTTGCATTTGTTGGGTTTATGTCCAAATGTCTGTTGATAGCATTTTTGTTCGCTAGCCAAGATCCAGCCAGCTGTCTGTCACTTTGAGTACTGGCCTTAAATCTTACTTGTCCCAGTTGTCCCATCCCAGATCTGGACCAGGGCATCATTGAGCTCCTGTACTGTACAGTCTGAGGTGTCAGATGGACCCAAACATAATGTCCCACCCAGAGGTGTTGTACTGGATTGAGGTCAGGCGAGTGAGCATGTGGGTGGGGGAAGGCAATCAGTGGTATCATTTCCTTCATCCTCTCACCACATGAGGCCGGGCATTGTTGTGCACCAGGAGGAACCAGCATAGGGTCCGACAATGGGTGGTCCAGGGTTTTCATCCCGATACCTAATGGCAGTCCCTCCATGGATATGCCTCCCTAGATACCATCCCTGACCCACCACAAAACCGTTCATGCTGAACAATGTCACAGGCAGCATAAGATTCTCCATGGCTTCTCAAGACCCTTTCACGTCTGTCACATGTGCTCTCATCTGTGAAAAGCACAGGGCGTACACTAGTGGTGGACCTGCCATTTCTGATATTCTCTGGCAAATGCCAATTGACCCCCACGGTGCCCAGTAGAGGATGTCGGTCCCTCAGGCCACCCTCATGAAGTCTGTTTTTGATTGTTTGGTCAGAGGCATTCACACCAGTGGCCGGCCTGCCTGCCTGCTGGAGGTCATTTTGTGGGCTCTGCCAGTGCTCATCCTGTTCCTCCTCGCCCAAAGGAGCAGATAGTGGTCAGTCCTACTGATGGGTTAAGGACCTTCTACGAGGGGCCCTGTCCAGCTCTCCTAGAGTAACTGTCTGTCTGTCTCCTGGAATCTCCTCCATGCCCTTGAGAATGTGCTGGGAGACACAGCAAACCTCCTGGCAATGCCATGTATTGATGTGCCTGCCATCCTGGAGAAGTTGGACTACCTGTGCCAGCTCTGTAGGTTGCAGGTAAGGCCTCATGCCATCAGTAGTGATGCTGACTGTAGACAAATGCAAAATGAGTGACAAAACAGAGGAGGAGGGACAAATGTCACTTGCCTCCCTCCAGCTGTTAAACCATTCATTTCTGTTTTGTGGATTTAGCTGTGGGCACCGCCAGGGCAGAGCTTGCTCAAGAATGGCAGCAGGCAGGTGTGCGTGAGGCGTTGAGACTTTTGGAGGATGGCCTGGTGGGTGTCAAGAAGGGCAACAAAGAAGCCAAGAAAACCATCAGGGACAGACTGATATTCTGGGATTGGACATCTGGGGTCAAGTCATTTTCTCTCATGAATCCCCTTTCCGACCGGAAAAAAGAAAAGCTGAGCGGCGCTACCATCAGTCCTGTGTCAGGCCAACAGTAAAGCATCCTGAGATCATTCATTTCACATGGGGTTGCTTCTCTCTCACAATTTGGCCTCAGAACACAGCCAGGAATAAAGAACCTCCAACGAGAGCAACTTCTCCCAACCATCCAAGAACAATTTGATGACCAACAATGAACAACCCTGCATGACCGAGCACCGGGCCTTAAGGCAAAAGTGACAACTAAGTGGCTCGGGGAACAAAATTTGGGGTCCATGGCCAGGAAACTCCCCATTGAGAACTTGTGCTCAATCCTCAAGAAGAGGCGGCAGGTGGACAAACAAAAAACCACAAATCCTGATTCTGCAAGAATGGGCTGCTATCATCAGTCAGGATTGGGCCCAGAAGTTGATGGACAGACAGCCTGCCTGCCAGGGTGAATTGCAGACGTCTTGAAAAAGAAAGAAGGGCCAACACTGCAAATATGGACTCTACACATAAACTTCATGGAATTGTCAATAAACGTCTTTGAAACGTCTGAACTGCTTGTCATTCTACTTCAGTACACCACAGAAACATCTGACACAAAGATCTCAAAACACCGAAGCTGCCCACCAACACTTGGGTCATTCTCAGAACTTTTGCCCACACTAGTAGCCTACAGTATTTCACTGCTAAAATCAAAGCTTCATATACTGAGTGGAATGTGCTGGATGCTTTTGCTTATTATTTTGTTTTTCCCCAAATCACTGATTTTTTTTGTCAACTTTGGTCCCCTCTGGTTAGTCCACGTGCTCCAGGTCTCCCTTCTCAACGTCAATCAAACGTGTACCCTGCTTTCATTTTCTCATGGCGGCACCACCACCATTATAATCTGTGTTAAGTGTAAGATTCACTTTTCTGTTGAATCACGTTACTTACTTGTGCCAACACTCCAAGATGGCGGCTGCTCTTCCGCTTCTTTCATGTTTCCCTCGGCGATGTTCTCCTCGGACTCAGCTTTCAGTTCCACCAAATTCTGCTGGGTAGCCGGTTGTCCTGGATTACTGAGCCTGGGCTGAGCACTGGAATGAGAGTCTTCACAAACCTCTTGCTTGAAAATATTCCCACTTTCGTGGTGGGGCAGAACAATTTCCCTCTCAAACTCCTCCTCCTTAAAGACTGAAATGCTTTCTTCCCAATCCTCAGACTTCACACACAGACGTGCAAACTCACCCGACTCAGAATCCTCTTGCTTAATGCGTGCCGGTCTTTCACCCATGCTCTCACTGTTGGCGGAGTCCATGATCTGTGGGAAACTCTTCTCTGCCCTGAGTGACTGCTCTTCTCTTCTAAGATTCCCTTCTCACATGGAGGCCATTAAACACTTCAACTGCATCACCATGGAAACTGGGAAGGAGGCTCTTTTTTAGCTGTTAAAATAAAAGTGAAAGAATTACTTCAAAAAGCTCTCAAAATGAACCCGACCACATTTCAGGCTTAACTAAGCACTAACCAAAAACTGCCGACTAAGTTTTTAGGAGAGGTTTAAAATGTTGGGAATCCCCCATGTTAACCTCAGAAGGTTTTTCAGTGATTATTGTCTTATCTTTCTACAACAATTCACATCTGAGGATCCCCACTCAATAATGTCAAGAATGGAAAGTGCCACGGAGGAAGACAAAGAGGGTAGTTGGTGATGTGAAGTGCACGGCAGGTCTCCATTTAAAACGGGTGAATCTCACAAACGGCTTTTATCTCCCACTTCAAACAACATGGACACGCTGCTTTGCAAAACGCGTGACATCTCAGACGGCAGAACAATACTCAATAACATTTATGGCTTGAAAAAGCTGATGTGCTCTGGAAGATTAAAGGCTATTGTTAATTATGGGATTCCCCTACCCATAAGCTCCATTATAAAATGAAAGAACAAGGTAATTGGTATTAGTATAAAACATGCTTCGATTAAGAACACCCTTTCATGTGGCAAACTCTTACATCCTGTGAATGGGAAGAAATAATTGACTTGAAAAACACCAGACTCATCCTTGAACGTCACCATGGCCATGGGTCACGGGTGAACGCCTCCCAATCACAGTGCTGTCATGAAGTCCACATGCCGGTGTTATTATGTGTTAACGTCGTTTTAGTGGGATGTTATGAAGAAATTGGATGTCCTGTGGAGGTCAGTGTGGAGTCTGATTTAGCACACTGGATTGCGATTTTTCCGGATCTCTTCACGCTTGCGGACCGTTTCGCTTTTACATTTCACACATACTCCTCGCCGAGCATGTCAGTATCATGCACAAGGCAGTCTGATCATATTGCTTTTCGATGTCACTAAGTCCCTGCTCTGAAGTTGGAGGTATATCATGTGTGAGACTTGTTTTAATGAGGAACAAAAAATCAAATAAAACAGTTCTCCGAGATAACAACAAGGTTAGATTGGAGACATCTTCTTTGGTCTAATACTTTTCAGATTTTTCTCCAGAGAGCAAACACAACCTATGATAGATAGTCTCTCAAGGGTCTCCTGTTGAGTTTCAGCAGAGCCAACTGACGGGCTCAGATCTTCCATGCAGTGCCCTCACATTTAGTTGGCAATTTGAAAGTATTTACATTGCATGCAAAGTAATATCCGATGAAATGTACATCCAGTTGTTTGTGTTAGCTCTTTCAGGGCGGATGTCGACTTTTGCCAACAGAAGGGGTTGAGGGTGGCAATCAAATGTAAACAGTGACTAAACCTGCCATTATGTTTTAGTTTGACTATTATCTTTGCTAGAAGAAAAGTTAGCTTAGTTGGTTTGACTTCAGATTCACTGCACTCGCCTAAATAACAAAGAGCAAACAACAGCAAAAACTGCATCGGTCTCTGGCAAGAGGTCATAGTGAATGCGCAAAGCAAAGTACTGTGTGGGTGATAATTAGCATGTTATCACTGAATTGGACTCTGACATGTTAGACTTCAATTTTGATGCAATTAATCAAGAATGAACATGAGGTACCAGCATCAGCTGATCGTGGTGTTGATCACTGTCATGTAGCTGATGCGCCTATGGCAAAGTTTGTGTAGATAGATAGAATGTGGTATAGTAGGCAGGATTGCATAGATAGATAGAATGTGGTATAGTAGGCAAGATAGCATGCATAGATAGAATGTGGTATAGTAGGCAGGATTGCATGCATAGATAGAATGTGGTATAGTAGGCAGGATTGCATGCATAGATAGAATGTGGTATAGTAGGCAGGATTGCATAGATA